>NW_005842520.1:362281-387821 GCF_000455745.1 Alligator sinensis
GGCTGTACCAGTAAGAATTTTGTAAATGTACTGCGAGTCGATTGCGATAATTGGAACGGGGAGTATATCGTCATGATGTGTCAGACAATGCTCCAGTACCTTGAGGAATCCTAACAATTCACATTTTGGGGCCGAGTTGTCATCCGAGTAGGCTTGAAATATTTCCTTATCATGACAAGCCTTGCAATAGTACCCATAGCTTCCGCCATGTCGGGAGGTTCCATCTGAAGCCATCCATGCTGGGGCAGAGGTTCCATACAGTGTAGGTGCCTTTTCCTCATCTCCTGGGCTAGGATTGGGCGTCGTATCTTCAAACTTCCAGCAGTGCCAGTTGTAATGGTGGGTAAGCACCAACGTATTCCACGTTTTAGGCTCCCCCTGAAAATGCAGGTTGACTTTTTCCGCATCCAGCAAGGGTAACAATGTGGCACCGGGAGCACGTAGTGTCCCATGCCCCCTTGCTAATGGCTCCACTAGTTGTCCAGCTAGGAGGATTTTCCCTATAGCTCCATACCGGTGTTGTGCCGCCTGAAGCGTCTTATGGGCAGTGTATACTAGCTCATCGTGAGGGTTGTGCACAACAGCCCACACGTGGTTTGTGGTGAACCCAAGGGTTACGGTTAATGGCTCACCCAGATCGATGGCGTGGAGCTGTGTGTTTTTAACCGTGGCTAGCAGGCAAAGCAGGTTCCGCTGATCTCCTTCCATCCAAGGCGTGGATTTTTGGGATTTGTCACAGATCTGTCGCTGCAACTTAGTGAGGAGTGCCAAATGACTGGGTTCAACATAATGCCGGTACCAATTTAAATGACCTAAAAGCTGTTGGAAGTGTCTCTTAGTAACAGGGAGGAATGTCTTTAATGGATCGATGTTAGGACCATCATGTGAGATTCCGTGGTGGATGGAACCAATATATTGGGTGCCAAGGAACGTGATGTCATCTACAGGATGTAGGCATGACTTTTCCTCGTTGATCGTCCATCCCTCACTTTGAAAGTGAGCGACTAGTTGGTTGACTATACTAGTAACTACGGAACTATCACGACCCATGATAGCAATGTCATCGACATAACCCCAGATTCTTAATTCCTCCTCTGGGGGAAGAGAATGTGAGGCTTGAAAATTCTTCAGGGTATTGTTCATGGCACCAGTAGCCAGCGACGGAGCGTTGCGATACCCCTGCGGGCAAACCGTCCATCTGTACATAGTGCCATCAATGCACATATTTAGTACTCCTTCAGGGTTAGTTATCGGAATTGAAAAGAACATGTTTTTTAAGTCCAGTGTGACCAGAGTAAAAATCATTGGGTTATGACATTATGGATGTTTAGCTTTTGGGTATTTCAAAGGATACATTCGAGGTATTTTAAATAGCTTTTGCAAAACCATTTTCTCCCTACTGAGAATATTTCTTCAGAAGTTTGCAATACATTTCCTCCTCATATTTTTGCTTTTATCAGTCATACACATTGGTGTGTTCCTTACAAGCACAGAGCTGTCTCCACTGATTTCATTGTTTTGAGTATAAAGGACATGAAAATGTTCATTCATTTTGAAAATAAAACCATTAAAAATCACACTTCTATTGCAAGAAAGAAAAGGCACGTCACATTTTAAACCTTGACAAAGCTTCTTTCAGCTTGTGATGCTATAATGGAATGTAGATGAATTCTGTGTTCACTGTATAATACAGATACCTATTTAAAATACACACCCCACTAAACTCCCCAAAGTATTTTAAAGTTATCTGCAGTATTCCGATATTAAGTCATAGAGTTCATATTGAAAAGCAATGACTGCTGAATATTACACAATGTGTATTCATTTACAGTAAACAACTCCAGAGCTGGCATGCAAAGGGTAAAATGCAAGATTAGACTGAGCTAGAACTCACTGCTGTCTCATACCAGTCTTTCTTTTCAGTGTCCCTGTCTGTCTTCTCAGATGTAGGATTTTTAACAAAAAAGCTATCCCTTTTTGTTTGCAGAGAAATCCTTTCAGTTGTGATCAGATGGCAATGCAACACAGTGTACTGCCTTACTAAGTCTGTAGGCAGATAGTTTAAAACAGCAGCCCCTGAAAGGTGTGAACTGCTACAATCATCTGCCTATGTTGCTGAATTTGAAATTTAGAGAAGCCAATATAAATATAAAAATGGAAATTGCTTCACTGCTGATCGCTTTAGCAGAAACAACCTTTAAGCTAGATAGGGTTTGTGACTGCATGTGGCATTTAAGCACAGCACCATCACTCTCCACTTCACATTGTTTCCAATGTGTATTTCATTGCCTACTTCCTGGCTGAAAGCTGGGTATGTGACTGGAAGCCTTTCTTTGAATTACAAATTGTGTTACCAGGGCAATACATGCTTTATAGTCTTGTTTCCTTAATAACTGTTGCTTGCTCTGTTTGAAAAAAAGTTGTTTCATCTAATAGTTTGAGTAGGAGTTTTAGGCACATAACTCTTTTTGGAGCAAGACGCTCAGCTATCTCCATAGCACTCATAGCAGGGGTTTTGGTAACCTGAAAAAACGAAGTCCACAGAATGTCATCAATTCTCCTTTCCTTTCAGCCCAGAAAAATACATTAAAACTTTTACAAGAATGTACCTTCCTTCTACATGTATTCTACAAGAATTTTGAGGTCACCCTTTGTAAAATCTAATGGGAACAATATACTACCGCATTTTCTAGAATAAGGAAACAGGGTCATAATGAGATCAGGTACACCTCATCATCCACTGATAGATGCCCAGAACAGGATTTCTAAGGCACAGTACCTGTGGCAGCTGCAGAAAGCCACTATAGCTTGTCCTCTATGGGGAATACATAACCAAAAATGTTGAAAACCCTGGGTGGGTGGGGAGATGCACAAATAGGGGTCTACCCAAGGTGAGGAGCAGCAGCTATCTTGCCTGCTTGCCTTTGTGCCAGCAGCCCCCTTCATGCAGGACTGCACGGCCAAGAGGACTGCTGGCTCCCACTGGGGAGCAGCATTTAATTTTGAGTACGTTTTTGTGGTTTGTTTTTTGGGGAGGAGGGGGATGGGGGGGAGGAGGTTCTGCAGATTTTGCTATCATCCAGTTTCATGATTTATGCAAAATCCATGCAATTGCAATTTGAGTAGGTCCTTATATATAGAATGGCCAGAGAACTGCATTGATTTAACACATCCCAGAAGGAGTCCACAGGTGATTTTAGACTTGCTTTTCCACTGTCAAAAACCCTGAGAAGATGGCATGTATCATCACTTATAATGAACCAGCTCCTCCACATATCTGCACAGTCAAATCAGGCTGGACTGTGAATTTGCAGCTCTTTACCCTACTTTTAGTAACAAGGCCTGCTATATAAAATATTTGAGTATATGTTGCTTTATATCTTCCCACTTTTTCACCATAGAGTTTCTGTAACAATTGATTCTGTCAGTTTTGGACAAGTCCCATCATATTCCATTAGTACTTGCCTGTTGAACACATCATTTTGTGAATTTTTGCTATCACACTTTATTTCTGCATTATGCCTGATTGTTTGTTCTTAAATGATCAGCATAGTTTATCTTATTTACCAGATTTGGGGTGTTTATTTGGAGTAAATAAAATAACCTCTAATTGCAATGGTTGTTTAACAAATTATAAAAGGAAATAGTCTTACATTACTTCCAGAAAAATGCATGCTTCCTTAGTCAATTTGTGGGTGTTTTAATGTGGTCAATGACAGGTTCATGGAATTCTTTAAAGACCAGTGAATGCTTTATTCCTTTTTTTTTTTAAGTAACCTCCTCTGAGGAATGTTCATATGCTATTCTTTTTTGTTTAAATTTAGTTTTTAAAGATATAACATGCACACATGGGTTTTATTGCATTGGTTTTGTATTATATAACTACATATATGCATACACATGTACATTCTACATATTTATATATAGAGAATTATAATAAACTACACACACACACTGGCCAATTGCCCGTTAAAAATGATGGGGTGGGGGTGGCTGGGGGCAGCGGCCTGTGTCCGGCCCTGCTCCCACCCCCCACCTTCGGGGATGATCCCACTCCCCCTCTCCCTCCCCATCACTACGGGGCCTGGCCACACACCTCCACTCTGGCTGCTGGCCCCACCCCCCCATCTGCTCCATCACTACTGCCTGCAGGGCTAGGGTGCTGTGGCCAGTGGTGCCAGCCTTGCCCCCCATCCTCTCTATTTTCTAGGCCTGCAGAGGGGACAGGGCCAGCCCACCCCCTTCTGTCCATTCCATCACTGCCACCTGCAGGGTCAGAGGGGCCAGGGCCAGCAGCACTGGACTTGCCCCGGGGGGTGGGGCAGAGTAGGGCCAGCGCTGCTGGTCCATCTGCTCCATTGCCTGCCGAGGGCAGGGTAGGGACAGAGGCCTGGGGACAGGCTCACTCCCCCCACCTTCACCCTCACTGCTCCAGGGCTGGGGCTGCTCCCCGGGGTGGGAGCAATGGGAACAGAGCCCAGTGTCCAGATCTGTGCTCCCACACCCTTCGTCTGGACCTGCCCCCCTAGTTTGGGCCTGACCCTGTTGCCCCGCCCCCCCGTCACTTCGGGCCCGAACCCATTCCCCCTCAGCAGTTTGGGTTCAGGGCTGATACCCCTGCCCTACCCTTGCTGTGGTGGCCCTGACCCCATTCCCCCACCTTGCACCACCACCACCTCCTCAATGGAGTGGCAGAAGGCACTCTCCCTTACCCCTGTTCTGTCACAGGGCTGGGCCCAGCCTCCACCCCTGTTGTTTTGACTCATTTCAAGCTCAAAACAGTGAAATTGAAATGTAACTAAGGGCTTTGAAACAGCCTTGAAATTAAATTATGGTAGTTGAAACATTTCAAACATTTTGAGTTTGAAAACTCAAGCTGGGCTTGCCTGCAGGGAAACAAAAAGGAGACAGAGGGGGAAGAGGGGGGTAGGACTACTCTGATTTTGACTGTGTAGCTGGCAGTGACTATGATCCTTCCCTGAGGTCCCTTCCAATCCCAGTGCTCTTGGGGAGGGATGGAAACACAGCATATAAAGCAGCATTGTTTGAACTGACCTGCTTTCTGCCTTGGGGTCAGTTACTGAGCTATCTGCCAGGAGCTCAGCAGCATTAGACAACGCAGGCTACCATTCATTTCCTACTAGCTAAGCTAGCAAGTGGGATTCAGGAATACCTTTTGATTTAGTTTCTATATGTCGTGGAAACACACGCAGCATACTTTTGGGTCAGGTCAGCAGAAGCTTTTATTCAAAAGAAACTACAGCTGTAGGGGGGACTCCAAAGTGACATGGATTTCCCAAGCACTTGGAAGGGGTCCCCCCCAAGAGCAAAATCAGGAGGCTTATATACTTTTTAACAGTTGCTTACAAGAGCAAATTCAGGAGGCTTATATACTTTTTAACAGTCGCTTACAACTCACATGATCATATAGTGAAATTAGCATGAAAAGCGGCTATAAACATTACTTCATTACTTCTTTGCTGTAATCAGGATGGGAACTTATGGGGGAGGCGAGGTTAGTTCACAAACCTCCTTCTTGCACCTGGAAATCAGAGTTGTACATACTTTTTGCTATCTTCAAGGCTGCAGTGAGCGAAGCAGTTGCAGAGGAGTTACAAAGAACAAACACTTTCCCTTATCTGTTCTACTGTACAGAGCCAGCAATTCTCCACAAAGCGGTTATATCATCTTATAACTCAAATAGTTAAGACATTTATTTTTTCTGATTCCACATATACCATTTTATTTTATTATTATATGCATTGATTGATTCCTTTCAATTTATTCCTCCCCAAAAATCCTCTTTTTGTTTAGTCTATTTTGATTCTTTTCAAATCTGTGCTTTCTCTTACAGTGTGCATTCCATTCACTGTCCAGGGAAGCACAGCAGAATTATATTACATATTATAATATAGAATGTATATAGGAAAACACATACATACACTTATATATTTTTATTTTATTTATTACATAAATACATACATACATACAATTATCTTATCTACATATATTACATAAATCAGATAGATAACATTACAGGAGAAGGGCCAGATTTTACAGCACACCAAGGCAATGACAAGACACTATGAAACACACCATGAACCATGCTGGACAGGCAACTGGCAAGCCCTTAGAGAGGGGCAGAAGAGGTGGTAGAGGGAGAGCTGTAAGTCCCCGACCCCCAAATTGAGACTCAGCCTCTTTGCTACAACAAGCAGGCATGAGGCTTCCACTAGTTGTACAGGCAGCAAGGAGAGGAGACCAGTGCCAGTGCCACTGCCTATGCCTGAGTCTGCATCCCCTCTAAGAAAACCAGCCATAACCCCCACCACCACCACCATGACAACAAGCACCAGCACCAGCATGACAGTCTCCTCCACCCCCATTTCACTTCCCATGTTGAGCCTTCCAGGGCCAGAGGAAGAGCTGGATCTGGGTCTGAGTGCCCTAGTAAGGGAAAGTCTGGGGAAGGAGAGGGTATCAGCTGAGTTTGTGCTCCACACCCCTCAAATTTCCCCTAGAACCAGGTCTCCTTCCCCAGAAGGCACTTCAGAGAAGGCTGAGGTAGAGGGTGCGGAGGCAAGCAGCTCAGCTGATTCTTCACCTCCTGTTGCTGTGCCTCTGCCTGCTGAGGAGGGGGAAATTTCAGCATCCACACATGCGCCCACACCCCAGAAGTGAGTGGGTAGTGTGGTCTGGGATCATTTTGAGCTGGCAGATGATCCCACATATGCTATCTGCCTGCAGCTGGGGCAAGGGAACAAAACACATGAGCACCACGGGGATGCTGATGCATCTTCCACAGGCACCACCCCCTTGTACTTGCTCTTCCTCAGCCTGGCACCAGTGGGAGCATGCCGAAAAAGCAGTCCCCCTCTCGCTCCAAAGTCCCCGTCCCCACAAAGCAGAGGCAGGCCACCCTGGAACAGTGGGAGAAAGGTGGACAGAAAAGAGGGGGGGATGTTGCAAGGGTGAGCAAGATCACCCAGAGCACTGGGGAGATGTTCTCCATTGGGGAAATGCTTGCTGTGAATGGCCAACCCTTCTCCTAAGTTGAGTGCTCATATGGTGTTCATATGGCCCATTAGCAAGGTCCAGGCCTCAGAGTCATTCCCTTCAGCCCGTGGGGCTCCTGGTGGGCCAGGGAATTCAGGAGTGGGGGCTAACAGTGGGTGGGCCTGCCACAGAATCTGGGGCCATTGGGCCTCATCACCAGCTGGGGGGTAAGCAAGGGCTCTGCTAACACAGACCCACCTTCCCTGCCACTAGTTGACCCACAGATTGCCCAACTGCCACAAGCACCAGCACTGCTCCTGGCCCAACTGCCACAGTTTCTGGCCCTGCCATCTCCACTGCACCACCTCTGCTGCTTTCCCATCACTGCCAGGTCTAGATCCAGCCTACAAGGAAGCCTGCAGTTCAGATCCAGCCTGAGTCCTAATGGGAGGCACCCTCAGGGTCTGGGCGATTCCACAGAGCAGCAGGATAAGGTGTCCTCCTGGGCTGGTTCTGGGGCAGTGTCACATCACAAGATCTTAATGTCATGATGGGGTTATAACAGGGCTGAAGACTCCTTGTGGGGCAGTGCTGTTGGAACCCCAGGCCTTGGCATAACAGTGGGCACCTGGGACAGAGCTAAGTGTGGGGTGGCACTGGGGCACATAAGGCTGCATTTCTGGGTTCAAGGGACAATGATGGGGCTGGTCTTACTCTGCATTCTCTGGATTTAGAGCTTACTGAGGGCATGGAGGGCCAGCTGGAACTGCCAAGCTGGGCTGGGCCCAGGCAAAGGCATGAACTAACATGTTTTTTGACCTGGCTGAAACCTCCCTACACTCTGAGGTGTGTGTGTGTGGTATGTGTGTGGTGGGTTGATGAGTGCTAAAGGGCAGGGAGGCAAAGGCATGAGTGCTGCTGTTTTGTGTGTCCAGCACTGGGCTGCTCAGGGCTGTTCTCCCCTTTCTCCCCCTTCAGCTGGGCACCAGAGGCTGTTCTCTCCCTCTCCTCTCTATAGCCAGGCGCTGTGGGCTCTTCTCCTCCTCTCCATCCCTACTCATTCCAGTTGGACAGTACAGGGCTGCTTTTGGCCAACCCCTGCAGCCAGGATGACTTTGTTGCAGAGCAGCTAAGCAGGGCACCCTGCAACATGACCCTCTAACCCCAGGCCTTGCCCCACCACTCTCCTCCTCTCTTTGCTTGCAGCCCTGCCCCCAGTCCTCACATGCCACACAGTGATTGCATATGCCACATGTAGCATGCTACAAATTGGCCAACCTTTGTCCAAGTCTTTAATAAAAATACTGAATAGAACTGGGTCTGGGACCTCACTTAAAATAGTCTCCTAGTTGGACAGTGAACTCTTCTCAGTTCACTGGCTTAGGGCATCTTTTACCCCTCCCTGTTGAAGCTGTGCCACTAGTGGAAAGTTATGCAGCCAAAAGGAGAATAAGCCAAAAGTTGCCTAACTCTGTAGTCCAGTGAGGAGGGCGCTCTCTTGGGAGGAGGGAGTCAGTTTCTTCTACCTCCTCATGCCATTACTTTATCCACTGAGTATGTGATGTTCTTTTTAGTTCTCTGAGTTACCTGTGCTCTAATATTTTCTGATACTTGCCAATGCTTCAAAGAGTTCCTTAAATGCACCAGGATAAATGTCATTAGGCTCTGTGACTTGGATGCATCTAGTCTTTTTTCTTTTCCCTTCCCTTCCCTCCCCTTCCCTCTCCTTTCCTTCCCTTCCCCTTTCTGGCCTGTGCTTTTCTCCTGATTTAATTTAATCTAAGTATCTGGTCATAGTTTAATTCTTTTGTGGTAGGGAAGGATCCCTACCTGGTAGGATTTGTGCCCTTTGAAGCTACTTTCTCCAGCTGGTGTCCAGGCCCCAGGGGGTAGAGCAGATGTTTATAAGATATCAGTAGCTTCAGGCTCCAGCTGCATGGAGAAGGGAAAGGAAACAAGACATGAAGTCAGGGTTGCTATAAAGTCCTGGCAACTATGGGGGAAGGTGTCCCCCAGCCAAAGAGTTGAGCCTCTTGCCTTTTCCCCCAGCAAGTGCCACCAAATGCCATGCTGAGTGAAGAAATAAGAAACCTAGCTTGAGCACCCCCTGTCTTCACCTCCTGTTCCTTCTTCCCTGCACTCCTCCCCCCTCTCCTCTGCCCCCTCCCCCAGTACACACACATCATTGCCAGGACCCTGCAGTCTCCGTGCATCACCACTTGGCTCCTGGCTACACTCCATGCAGCCCGAACCTATAGCTCAGACCCACTGGACACATCTACATATGCCATTAGTGTGCATGTATAAACTCCAGAGCTTATTGCTCTGGAGTTTATTGCTCTCAGGCACACGTCTGCACATGTGCCCAGAAGCACAGCACATTGAGCCAGGTCAAAGCAGCCCCAGCTAGTAGAGGGGTCAGGAGGTCAACCTCCCAGTCTGGAGATGCTCTGACCAGGCTTATGTGCTGTGGAGGGGCTGGCTGGGCCACAAGGGTGCTTCAGTACAGGGCTAGCCAGCAACCAGCCCCCACACTGAAGCACCCTTGTGCCCCAACCAGCTGGGGCAGTGTCTAAACATGAGCTGCTATGGAGTTTTTTACTGCGCAGCAGGATAGTACTTGTATTTACACATACTATCCTGCTGTGGAGTAAATTAATTTATGCCAGCCTAATAGAGGCGCATGTGTAGATACGTGACACTTACTGTACAGCTAATTAGTCAGCTGTGCAGTAAATGCCTCATGTAGACACACCCACTGTGGAGTAATTTAACCTGGGTTTTACTCCATAATACATTTATTCTGCAGTAAGAAGTGGACATGCAACAAGCTCTCTCAGTCTATCTGCTTTTACTACATAATACTACAGTGCCCAGCTACTAGCTCATAGGGGAGCTGGCATGTACGAAGCAAATAGGTACCCCAAGATAAAAAAAAGTATACATAGTAATTTAACTACAAGGGGTCTTTTACCCTGGGTTTGAGTGATTTTATTGTATTAGAGCTGTGAATTAATATATCTTCTCCTCTTCTACTATATGGCAAAGTTAATATACTATGTAGTAAATATGTCCTGTATCTTCACAATCAGCCATGAAACCACTACATACTGTGCAAAGTAATGGCAATCAGCTTTATTTTTCATTTTTCTCATGTGTTTCATTTTAAAAAGAGAGAGAATTTCTTTCTTTATTGCATTTCAATACTCTTGAGTTCATCTAGAACTTGGCCAAACACGCACAGGCAAAATTAGGAACAAAAATTTAAAGAACATTTTCCAAGAAATAAGGGATGAGTTTCCTTGGTGAGCCGTTCCTTTCAGTGATTACCATTAAAAGCTTCTTTCTCAGAACAAGTCTCACTAGCAATAAAAAGAGAGTTGGTATTTTCTTGCATTCACTTGTTTCCCAAATTTGTGCAGTGTATTCCTTTAGAATGTAGTTGAATAAACTCTACCATTGACACAGTTTTTCTGCAAGTCATAGAACTGTGAAGTTAGAAATATTATTTTCAGTTTCAATTTGCTGGTGCTATTTGTGATGTGTTGCTAAAACCCCTCTGTTTTATAAAACCTGATCCTCTCCTGGATGTTCACTGGTATAGAATCATAAAGTCATAGAGTCAGGTTGTGTCAATTGTGTTAAAGTACATCTCCCTGTTGATTACCATTTTCTCTACTACTCCAAGCTGTGATGCTTCTCCCCTATCTCCCAGATTTTGGGGGCACATATCACTGATTGTCATCTTGAAGATCTTAACATTGTCACTTTAGATTACTATAATTCAGTAAATCTAATTCACTTTATATCCCTTAGGCCATTTTCTTCCTCACAGTGGTCATATAGGCATATTTATGGCACACTTTGCAAAAATAAATTTTTTTCATAGTTTCATAGTTGGTAGGGTCGGAAGGGATCTATACCTATGATCTAGTTAACCAAACAGGTACCTACTTCTTGGTCTGCTTCCCCTCAGAATCAAGAGCATAGGTTCTCTGCAAAATGCTAAAACAACAACTATCCCAGACAACAGACAGATACTACTGTGTTTGGCTTAAAGAAAAGAGAGAAATCTTGATCTTGGTATTAATGTGGCCTGGTTAAAGTTGTACAATCTGGCTGGTTCCCACAGATTCTTTTATCCTGTAACAAAATATATTTTTTTCGGTTCTAAAACATATGTAGTGACTCATAATCCCACGAAGAGTCTGCAGTTACAAGAAACTCTTTGTAAAAAGTCCTGTGGAATGTAAGAGGGAGGAAACCAGTGGAGTTCTGTAGAAATTACTCTAACAGTCTAGGCAAGAGGCAAGGATTTTTTGAGGTGACATCTTTTATTGGAGCAACTGATGGTTGGGATGAAGTTAAACAAGTTTTTGGATGCACAGCATTTTTCGTAAACTTGAACAGTCTATCAAACTTCATAGAGAATCGTATCCTTTCTAAAGAACTTTTTAAGCAATCCTATATCACTGTGTGGCAATTTATTCTCTCAAATTCTGCAGTGATTTAAAAAGCGCTATAGAAAGTTTCTTCTTTTTTCTCCCTAAAATGCTAAAGGACTTTTTCACAAATGACAATTCTGGGAGAAGAATAGAATTAGATTTAATGAAATGTTGTTAATTTCATTAAAATTTGAAGTTGGTGGAGTTCAAAGGTAACTATGGAGTTGCATATACAAAAAAGAAATGTTATCTGAAAGGTCTTTCCTATAATATGAGGAGAGCTTAAGACTTCTATTTTCACAGGATTTCACTACATTTTTCATTACCTCATGTTTCCTGCATGATAGAAGGTAGGTTCTTAACCTGAAAAGTTATAAACAGGTTGAGTCACCTTCCTCTTCATCTTCTTTAGCTTGATAACTAAACAGAAGCTGATTATATTTTTCCCTCTTACTGTTGTTGCACCTCTCCCTGTTGTCGCTCCGTAGTCAGGGATCACAGAATACAAGAAGTTGAGACCCCTTTGGTTCTCTGATCAAAATCTCAGCAATTTCATATTTTAATTCCTTCTAAATCTTTTTTTTTTTTTCAAGGGGAAGGAGAAGGAAAGGGGAAATGAGAGATTATTTGTTTAGTTTAGTTTTGTTTTCTAGCTGATGCAGTTTGGATTTTTTTTTCCAGATGGCTCAGTTTGCTGTTCAGAATCGATTTAATACTTTTAGTATTAACAAATCAAGCCTTGAATCTCAGGTGTAAACCTACTTGCAAAGATTAAATCTTGAAAAACCTATTTTCCAAAGAAACTCTTAAAAAGCTTCTATATATATATATTTTTTTTTTAAGAATCACAAATTGCTTCTTTGTTAAGTAAATAGTTTCCCTAATGGTTACAGCCTATGGCAATGTTGACAGCAGAGTAAGGCCATCATGCCATTTTTGGTGACTTGAAGCAAGTCTGTATTATTGCTCATTTATCATGCTGGGTACCCCATGCTGAAATATACAATGCTGCTTTATGCCTGCCACCACTAAAACCAGAAGTTATTAGCATGGCTGATAAATACAGCTCTAGGGAAACCTGCATGACGGGTACAACTGCCTAAATTAGCACTAACTCCCACACAGAATATTTCTGTTTTTGTTCAGAAAGTTATGGATGTTACCAACAAAAAATTTCATTAATACAGAGTTAGGGTTGTCTGATAGATAGTCTGAAATTCCAGAAGGGCAAGAAATATGCCCAAGCAGCCTCACCTCTTCAATGATTTTTGTCAGTGAAGATAGTGAATGCTGTAAACCTTTCTTACTACCAGCTCGTATATCCTTCTGTGCTGTTGTTACGTCCGTTAATACCTATGGACCCTATTGAACCAGAAAATATGTAGGCTAGGAACAGAAAATGCATTGCAGCCCTGAAAATTTCTGGGAAAATGTCTGTGATATTGTTGAAGTATCTCTGTGGTTGTTAATTTTCTATCAAGTATTTATACGATGCTCCTGAGCATGAACTTTTTGATTCAATAGCCCCAAAACTGGATTTTAATGAAAATTCTACTGTGGAGAGCATGGCTGTTGCCCATAAATTGTGGGATAAAAAATTTGGATACCAAAGCTGTATATTAGAAAGTTACTTCTATGTTACAGATATTAGAATGTTAATCCTGTGTTGCAGATAAATGAGATGTTCACAAAGCCATCTGACAGTCTTTATTGGTTCTCAATTAACGAAATCTATAGGATGCCAGAGGCTAGATATATTTACACAATTGACCAAAATACTTCTAATGTCTATCCACTTGAACCAAAGTAATACTATAAGTGAGAGGAAAATGCGGGTCATAACTTGTTCTATTGTTAGAAGAAAGGTAAATGTAATTCATGGCTCTGTTGTCCCATACGCTTGAGATCAGGGAGGAAATGTTTTTCTTTTTGATAGAAAAAAAGAGACAACCAAGACTCAGATATTAACTGCTATTCACAGTATCAGGACTAGCTGTGCAACTGGACAGGTATTTTTAATACTTGTCTATTAAATGCTTGTAGTTTATGCACAGGACTGGTAGTCAAAGGTTTGAATTCTGTTAGTGACTGCTTTATAACCTTGGCCAAGTCAGTCAACCTTTTTATATAATCTTTTTTGCTATAAGAAACTAAGGCTATAATTACCTAGCTCCTATTGGACTCATTAATATTTGCAGAGAGCTTTAAAATTCCAGGATAGATGTTGCTATAAAGTAGTCAATAATAGTGATTTTTAAAAAATAATTAATTTAATTGACATCTATCCAGTGCCTATGCTGCATAAGATCATCATGAAGCTACACAGTTCTTAAAAAATCATGATACGGCTATTTGAATGGGTTTGTTAAATATGGGTGGAATAAATATATTGGATATTTCTTACTACTTGTCCACAAAGACCTGTCCAAAGAGACCTAAAAGTTGAAATAATTTGGATTAGTGACTGATGCTGTCACTCCTAAAACTTGTCCCTAACGATAATAAATTAAGTTGTCTTATAATAAATGTGTGAGTAGCTCTGGCACCTGGTTATCATGATCTCTTTTTGTGTGTCTCATACTCTTTAGATATAAAGTAAAATTCATTTTCATTTCATAGTATCCTTTAGAGTCCTCATATCATTTTAATCAGAAACTGAAATCAGCTATAACAAGTTATTACCATACTACAGAAATATTGCTATGATTGTATAACTACATGCAGATAGATTATTACAAGAAGCTGCATTAAGCTTCATTTTCACACCTTTTGAATGATCTTGATAATATGAATCCTTCAGATGAAATCGAAATAAGGTCACCTTTAATGGAACCAGAGGAACTATCCTCACATCACGGGTAGCTAGTACCACCATTTGTTATATTTGGACTACGATAAAAGGCAGTTGATTTTTTTTTTAATTGTGTTGGCTAACAGCTTTAAATCCATACTGTACAAAAAACAAGCTTACATTTTTAATGTGATAGATGATAGGTGAACCAAAGGGTTAATCTTGAGCAACTAATATATAAACTACAGTTTACAAAAGCAAACTTTCTGAATTATGGCTTTTAAACGTGTTCACTAATTATGTTTAATAAACAGCTTATATTTAAATAGCTTATATTCTAGTTTTAGACATACCAATTAAGAAGAAAGGTATAAAAATAATCCATAGACATACTGAGAACAATATGAAAGAATTTTCTCTTGGTATGATAGTGCTCTACTGGTGTCTTACATGAGTTGCACAGAACTCTGTGGCTAAACTCCAGCTGGCATGTGACTCATGTAATTTGTGAGCTGGGAGTATGTGATAACAGTAAAGACAGCTATTGATTTAAGCATGAATTTTGAACATAGCCCCTCTGTATTTGGGTGGCTGATAGGAAAATCATACATACATCAACTTCCTGACGGAAATAGTTCTTACTATTTGGATTCATGCATCATCACTAATCAAACTGTGTTTCTAAAACTAACATTGTCTTCCTAATACTTTACAGAATCCTATGTAGAACCATAATGAAACTTCCTATATGTACAAAATTAATAAACTTAATCCTCCTTAATTTTCATCTCCAAATATCAGGGTTAGTGTTTGTGGGAAGAAGGAATATAGATACGATATTTCAGCTGAAGAGTTATAAATAAGAATGGCTTCTTTAGCTATATACAGAACACTGGCTAAAATACAAAATTCAGGTTTCCCTATTTTGCTGTAGGTCAACATTTAAACTTTTCTATGTATTCCCTGATATTTGGAAATGAAAATTAAGGAGGATTAAGTTTCTTAATTACATGTATAAATTAAGTTTATTAATCCCAAATCCAAGCCCAGCTCAGTTTTGTTTCTGAGCTGAATTTAACATTTTTAAAAGGCTGATTTCTGAATCTAGTTCAGGTTAAGATGATAAATATTCCATAAGATAATTTTGCCTCCCCTAAATAAAAACCCACATTCAACTGTTAGTTTCTATTTGCTTTGAACAAAACCATAACTTAAATCCAGATCTAAATTTGATACCATTTCCATGACTCAGCTCTATTTATAATCTGAAAAGCCACTTTTCTCTGTTCATAAGGCATACCTCTCCATCCTCAAGGGAAATGTGTGAAAAAGGACATTGCAAGGATAAAAACCACCCCTTTACTGTCAAACAATCATGACTTCCTTAGGAGTTGTTGCATACTATATTTTACAGTATCTAAAGCACCTATAGCTACTCCCTATCCCACCCCCACCCCCTAAAACGGATAAAGTTGTGGGGGAAAAAATAGCATAAATTTGATTGAATTTTGGTCCACTTTCATTACAAGGGTATTTTTATTCTTGTGTAGCTTCAGATACGTCTTAATTGTAGAACTCTGTTTTCTGAGGAACTGGGGAGACTTACACTGGAAAATACAGCATATACTGTTTCTAAAACACGGTGGACAGGTGACTTTTCAAAACACTTTGAAGTTATATCTTCATTGCCAAAAAAAGGTAAGTAAGGGGTATCGCTACATCACAGTAGTAACGAGCTACTGCACAGCAGCTCATTGCTACTACGCAGTTGCATCAGAAATCCACTGCTCTTGTAGACAATGCCATTATTTATCTCACTGTTAATTCATCATGGAGACAAGGTTCTATTATAGTTACTACAATGTAACTAGATCAGATCAACACTATTACTGCCAACCTGGACTCGATTTCAGCTAGCTACATCACAGTGAAAATAGAGACTTATCTACATTAGGATTTTACATGAGATAGCTAAATCTGTTAGTTTCCTGACAATAAAAATAGCACACAGTTCACATGCCTTGTGTAAAGTCAAAATTCACCTCTGCCTTGCCTCCAGGTTTTATTAATATGGTATTACAAACCTGAGTGCCCAAAAATCATGATGCTTGTTTAATTTATTTTCCTTCTGGTTTTTGTACCTGTCCAATGAGCATTTTCAGGCTTGTATCTGCAACCTGGAGGACTTGGATACTAGATTTTTTTTTCTAAACGAAAGCTGTGATTCTCATGGATTCACATGAATTTGGGAACTGAATATCAGATTTATGATACTATCATGAGTGCTGGGAAGGCTGTTAAGATTGAAAATAAAATCATATAAACCAGTGGTTGGCAACCTACAGCCTGCAGACTAGATCCAGCTTGCAGAGCCATTGGATCTGGCCTTCAGATGTGGGCTTCAGCAGCAGTCTACAGTGAGGGGATTCAGCAGCAGTCACTTTCCCCTGCAGCCTGGGAAAAGGTGTTAGTCGCAGGTGCTCCCCATGCTGCCATAGGGAAAAACAGCAGAAGCAGGCACTTTTCCTGTGCTCCTATGGGGGAAAGTGGTGGCGGTACTTGGGTCCTAACACTCGCCTTCTCCTTGCCCTCCTGCTTGCCTCTAACCCACACTAGGCACTCCAGCCCTCAGCTTAAAAAGGTTGTCAATTGCTAATATAGGGCGCATCCAGATGAGCCTGCACGTGCCTCTTGCAGCGTCTCACACCCCTTTGAGACGCTGCAAGAGGCACGTGCAGAAATGAAAAAATGTTTCCTATGCTGCAAATTTGCAGCGCAGGGGCAAAATTGGACCCCTGGGTATCCAGGGGTCAAAAAACGCCGCAGAGAAAAAAAGTAGGGCAGGACTGTGCCCTGAGGCAACCAGAGACTGGATTCTCCATAGAGATACTCTGGCTGCCAGGGCATCTCTATGGTTAGCCCTCAACCTGGTGCTGAAGCACACTCCCTGCCTGTGCATGGCAGGCAGTGTGCAAGCAGCAGGGAGCTGGACCTGGGCTCCACTGCCGGTAAATAAGAGGTCGGGGGGCTGGAGGAAAGGGGAGAGGACTGTGGGGGGGACTCCTGCTGGCCCTGCCTGCTCCCCCAGGCCCCCTGATTCCTTCTCTGCTCATCCCCATCCCCCTGAGCCCCCCAATTCCTGCACACTAACCTCAGCATCCTGGGGGAATTAAAAAAAACAACCCCCCCCCCAGCACTTACTGGCAGTTCTAGCTGCCATCTGGGTCACTGTGGCCCCGGCCACATAGTGGAGGGCAGGGAACGGCCCCAGCAGCCCCAGCCCAGGTCCTGCTGTACCCTGCCCAGCTACTAGCTCATAGGGGAGCTGGCATGTACGAAGCAAATAGGTACCCCAAGATAAAAAAAAGTATACATAGTAATTTAACTACAAGGGGTCTTTTACCCTGGGTTTGAGTGATTTTATTGTATTAGAGCTGTGAATTAATATATCTTCTCCTCTTCTACTATATGGCAAAGTTAATATACTATGTAGTAAATATGTCCTGTATCTTCACAATCAGCCATGAAACCACTACATACTGTGCAAAGTAATGGCAATCAGCTTTATTTTTCATTTTTCTCATGTGTTTCATTTTAAAAAGAGAGAGAATTTCTTTCTTTATTGCATTTCAATACTCTTGAGTTCATCTAGAACTTGGCCAAACACGCACAGGCAAAATTAGGAACAAAAATTTAAAGAACATTTTCCAAGAAATAAGGGATGAGTTTCCTTGGTGAGCCGTTCCTTTCAGTGATTACCATTAAAAGCTTCTTTCTCAGAACAAGTCTCACTAGCAATAAAAAGAGAGTTGGTATTTTCTTGCATTCACTTGTTTCCCAAATTTGTGCAGTGTATTCCTTTAGAATGTAGTTGAATAAACTCTACCATTGACACAGTTTTTCTGCAAGTCATAGAACTGTGAAGTTAGAAATATTATTTTCAGTTTCAATTTGCTGGTGCTATTTGTGATGTGTTGCTAAAACCCCTCTGTTTTATAAAACCTGATCCTCTCCTGGATGTTCACTGGTATAGAATCATAAAGTCATAGAGTCAGGTTGTGTCAATTGTGTTAAAGTACATCTCCCTGTTGATTACCATTTTCTCTACTACTCCAAGCTGTGATGCTTCTCCCCTATCTCCCAGATTTTGGGGGCACATATCACTGATTGTCATCTTGAAGATCTTAACATTGTCACTTTAGATTACTATAATTCAGTAAATCTAATTCACTTTATATCCCTTAGGCCATTTTCTTCCTCACAGTGGTCATATAGGCATATTTATGGCACACTTTGCAAAAATAAATTTTTTTCATAGTTTCATAGTTGGTAGGGTCGGAAGGGATCTATACCTATGATCTAGTTAACCAAACAGGTACCTACTTCTTGGTCTGCTTCCCCTCAGAATCAAGAGCATAGGTTCTCTGCAAAATGCTAAAACAACAACTATCCCAGACAACAGACAGATACTACTGTGTTTGGCTTAAAGAAAAGAGAGAAATCTTGATCTTGGTATTAATGTGGCCTGGTTAAAGTTGTACAATCTGGCTGGTTCCCACAGATTCTTTTATCCTGTAACAAAATATATTTTTTTCGGTTCTAAAACATATGTAGTGACTCATAATCCCACGAAGAGTCTGCAGTTACAAGAAACTCTTTGTAAAAAGTCCTGTGGAATGTAAGAGGGAGGAAACCAGTGGAGTTCTGTAGAAATTACTCTAACAGTCTAGGCAAGAGGCAAGGATTTTTTGAGGTGACATCTTTTATTGGAGCAACTGATGGTTGGGATGAAGTTAAACAAGTTTTTGGATGCACAGCATTTTTCGTAAACTTGAACAGTCTATCAAACTTCATAGAGAATCGTATCCTTTCTAAAGAACTTTTTAAGCAATCCTATATCACTGTGTGGCAATTTATTCTCTCAAATTCTGCAGTGATTTAAAAAGCGCTATAGAAAGTTTCTTCTTTTTTCTCCCTAAAATGCTAAAGGACTTTTTCACAAATGACAATTCTGGGAGAAGAATAGAATTAGATTTAATGAAATGTTGTTAATTTCATTAAAATTTGAAGTTGGTGGAGTTCAAAGGTAACTATGGAGTTGCATATACAAAAAAGAAATGTTATCTGAAAGGTCTTTCCTATAATATGAGGAGAGCTTAAGACTTCTATTTTCACAGGATTTCACTACATTTTTCATTACCTCATGTTTCCTGCATGATAGAAGGTAGGTTCTTAACCTGAAAAGTTATAAACAGGTTGAGTCACCTTCCTCTTCATCTTCTTTAGCTTGATAACTAAACAGAAGCTGATTATATTTTTCCCTCTTACTGTTGTTGCACCTCTCCCTGTTGTCGCTCCGTAGTCAGGGATCACAGAATACAAGAAGTTGAGACCCCTTTGGTTCTCTGATCAAAATCTCAGCAATTTCATATTTTAATTCCTTCTAAATCTTTTTTTTTTTTTCAAGGGGAAGGAGAAGGAAAGGGGAAATGAGAGATTATTTGTTTAGTTTAGTTTTGTTTTCTAGCTGATGCAGTTTGGATTTTTTTTTCCAGATGGCTCAGTTTGCTGTTCAGAATCGATTTAATACTTTTAGTATTAACAAATCAAGCCTTGAATCTCAGGTGTAAACCTACTTGCAAAGATTAAATCTTGAAAAACCTATTTTCCAAAGAAACTCTTAAAAAGCTTCTATATATATATATTTTTTTTTTAAGAATCACAAATTGCTTCTTTGTTAAGTAAATAGTTTCCCTAATGGTTACAGCCTATGGCAATGTTGACAGCAGAGTAAGGCCATCATGCCATTTTTGGTGACTTGAAGCAAGTCTGTATTATTGCTCATTTATCATGCTGGGTACCCCATGCTGAAATATACAATGCTGCTTTATGCCTGCCACCACTAAAACCAGAAGTTATTAGCATGGCTGATAAATACAGCTCTAGGGAAACCTGCATGACGGGTACAACTGCCTAAATTAGCACTAACTCCCACACAGAATATTTCTGTTTTTGTTCAGAAAGTTATGGATGTTACCAACAAAAAATTTCATTAATACAGAGTTAGGGTTGTCTGATAGATAGTCTGAAATTCCAGAAGGGCAAGAAATATGCCCAAGCAGCCTCACCTCTTCAATGATTTTTGTCAGTGAAGATAGTGAATGCTGTAAACCTTTCTTACTACCAGCTCGTATATCCTTCTGTGCTGTTGTTACGTCCGTTAATACCTATGGACCCTATTGAACCAGAAAATATGTAGGCTAGGAACAGAAAATGCATTGCAGCCCTGAAAATTTCTGGGAAAATGTCTGTGATATTGTTGAAGTATCTCTGTGGTTGTTAATTTTCTATCAAGTATTTATACGATGCTCCTGAGCATGAACTTTTTGATTCAATAGCCCCAAAACTGGATTTTAATGAAAATTCTACTGTGGAGAGCATGGCTGTTGCCCATAAATTGTGGGATAAAAAATTTGGATACCAAAGCTGTATATTAGAAAGTTACTTCTATGTTACAGATATTAGAATGTTAATCCTGTGTTGCAGATAAATGAGATGTTCACAAAGCCATCTGACAGTCTTTATTGGTTCTCAATTAACGAAATCTATAGGATGCCAGAGGCTAGATATATTTACACAATTGACCAAAATACTTCTAATGTCTATCCACTTGAACCAAAGTAATACTATAAGTGAGAGGAAAATGCGGGTCATAACTTGTTCTATTGTTAGAAGAAAGGTAAATGTAATTCATGGCTCTGTTGTCCCATACGCTTGAGATCAGGGAGGAAATGTTTTTCTTTTTGATAGAAAAAAAGAGACAACCAAGACTCAGATATTAACTGCTATTCACAGTATCAGGACTAGCTGTGCAACTGGACAGGTATTTTTAATACTTGTCTATTAAATGCTTGTAGTTTATGCACAGGACTGGTAGTCAAAGGTTTGAATTCTGTTAGTGACTGCTTTATAACCTTGGCCAAGTCAGTCAACCTTTTTATATAATCTTTTTTGCTATAAGAAACTAAGGCTATAATTACCTAGCTCCTATTGGACTCATTAATATTTGCAGAGAGCTTTAAAATTCCAGGATAGATGTTGCTATAAAGTAGTCAATAATAGTGATTTTTAAAAAATAATTAATTTAATTGACATCTATCCAGTGCCTATGCTGCATAAGATCATCATGAAGCTACACAGTTCTTAAAAAATCATGATACGGCTATTTGAATGGGTTTGTTAAATATGGGTGGAATAAATATATTGGATATTTCTTACTACTTGTCCACAAAGACCTGTCCAAAGAGACCTAAAAGTTGAAATAATTTGGATTAGTGACTGATGCTGTCACTCCTAAAACTTGTCCCTAACGATAATAAATTAAGTTGTCTTATAATAAATGTGTGAGTAGCTCTGGCACCTGGTTATCATGATCTCTTTTTGTGTGTCTCATACTCTTTAGATATAAAGTAAAATTCATTTTCATTTCATAGTATCCTTTAGAGTCCTCATATCATTTTAATCAGAAACTGAAATCAGCTATAACAAGTTATTACCATACTACAGAAATATTGCTATGATTGTATAACTACATGCAGATAGATTATTACAAGAAGCTGCATTAAGCTTCATTTTCACACCTTTTGAATGATCTTGATAATATGAATCCTTCAGATGAAATCGAAATAAGGTCACCTTTAATGGAACCAGAGGAACTATCCTCACATCACGGGTAGCTAGTACCACCATTTGTTATATTTGGACTACGATAAAAGGCAGTTGATTTTTTTTTTAATTGTGTTGGCTAACAGCTTTAAATCCATACTGTACAAAAAACAAGCTTACATTTTTAATGTGATAGATGATAGGTGAACCAAAGGGTTAATCTTGAGCAACTAATATATAAACTACAGTTTACAAAAGCAAACTTTCTGAATTATGGCTTTTAAACGTGTTCACTAATTATGTTTAATAAACAGCTTATATTTAAATAGCTTATATTCTAGTTTTAGACATACCAATTAAGAAGAAAGGTATAAAAATAATCCATAGACATACTGAGAACAATATGAAAGAATTTTCTCTTGGTATGATAGTGCTCTACTGGTGTCTTACATGAGTTGCACAGAACTCTGTGGCTAAACTCCAGCTGGCATGTGACTCATGTAATTTGTGAGCTGGGAGTATGTGATAACAGTAAAGACAGCTATTGATTTAAGCATGAATTTTGAACATAGCCCCTCTGTATTTGGGTGGCTGATAGGAAAATCATACATACATCAACTTCCTGACGGAAATAGTTCTTACTATTTGGATTCATGCATCATCACTAATCAAACTGTGTTTCTAAAACTAACATTGTCTTCCTAATACTTTACAGAATCCTATGTAGAACCATAATGAAACTTCCTATATGTACAAAATTAATAAACTTAATCCTCCTTAATTTTCATCTCCAAATATCAGGGTTAGTGTTTGTGGGAAGAAGGAATATAGATACGATATTTCAGCTGAAGAGTTATAAATAAGAATGGCTTCTTTAGCTATATACAGAACACTGGCTAAAATACAAAATTCAGGTTTCCCTATTTTGCTGTAGGTCAACATTTAAACTTTTCTATGTATTCCCTGATATTTGGAAATGAAAATTAAGGAGGATTAAGTTTCTTAATTACATGTATAAATTAAGTTTATTAATCCCAAATCCAAGCCCAGCTCAGTTTTGTTTCTGAGCTGAATTTAACATTTTTAAAAGGCTGATTTCTGAATCTAGTTCAGGTTAAGATGATAAATATTCCATAAGATAATTTTGCCTCCCCTAAATAAAAACCCACATTCAACTGTTAGTTTCTATTTGCTTTGAACAAAACCATAACTTAAATCCAGATCTAAATTTGATACCATTTCCATGACTCAGCTCTATTTATAATCTGAAAAGCCACTTTTCTCTGTTCATAAGGCATACCTCTCCATCCTCAAGGGAAATGTGTGAAAAAGGACATTGCAAGGATAAAAACCACCCCTTTACTGTCAAACAATCATGACTTCCTTAGGAGTTGTTGCATACTATATTTTACAGTATCTAAAGCACCTATAGCTACTCCCTATCCCACCCCCACCCCCTAAAACGGATAAAGTTGTGGGGGAAAAAATAGCATAAATTTGATTGAATTTTGGTCCACTTTCATTACAAGGGTATTTTTATTCTTGTGTAGCTTCAGATACGTCTTAATTGTAGAACTCTGTTTTCTGAGGAACTGGGGAGACTTACACTGGAAAATACAGCATATACTGTTTCTAAAACACGGTGGACAGGTGACTTTTCAAAACACTTTGAAGTTATATCTTCATTGCCAAAAAAAGGTAAGTAAGGGGTATCGCTACATCACAGTAGTAACGAGCTACTGCACAGCAGCTCATTGCTACTACGCAGTTGCATCAGAAATCCACTGCTCTTGTAGACAATGCCATTATTTATCTCACTGTTAATTCATCATGGAGACAAGGTTCTATTATAGTTACTACAATGTAACTAGATCAGATCAACACTATTACTGCCAACCTGGACTCGATTTCAGCTAGCTACATCACAGTGAAAATAGAGACTTATCTACATTAGGATTTTACATGAGATAGCTAAATCTGTTAGTTTCCTGACAATAAAAATAGCACACAGTTCACATGCCTTGTGTAAAGTCAAAATTCACCTCTGCCTTGCCTCCAGGTTTTATTAATATGGTATTACAAACCTGAGTGCCCAAAAATCATGATGCTTGTTTAATTTATTTTCCTTCTGGTTTTTGTACCTGTCCAATGAGCATTTTCAGGCTTGTATCTGCAACCTGGAGGACTTGGATACTAGATTTTTTTTCTAAACGAAAGCTGTGATTCTCATGGATTCACATGAATTTGGGAACTGAATATCAGATTTATGATACTATCATGAGTGCTGGGAAGGCTGTTAAGATTGAAAATAAAATCATATAAACCAGTGGTTGGCAACCTACAGCCTGCAGACTAGATCCAGCTTGCAGAGCCATTGGATCTGGCCTTCAGATGTGGGCTTCAGCAGCAGTCTACAGTGAGGGGATTCAGCAGCAGTCACTTTCCCCTGCAGCCTGGGAAAAGGTGTTAGTCGCAGGTGCTCCCCATGCTGCCATAGGGAAAAAAAGCAGAAGAACAGCAGAAGCAGGCACTTTTCCTGTGCTCCTATGGGGGAAAGTGGTGGCGGTACTTGGGTCCTAACACTCGCCTTCTCCTTGCCCTCCTGCTTGCCTCTAACCCACACTAGGCACTCCAGCCCTCAGCTTAAAAAGGTTGTCAATTGCTAATATAGGGCGCATCCAGATGAGCCTGCACGTGCCTCTTGCAGCGTCTCACACCCCTTTGAGACGCTGCAAGAGGCACGTGCAGAAATGAAAAAATGTTTCCTATGCTGCAAATTTGCAGCGCAGGGGCAAAATTGGACCCCTGGGTATCCAGGGGTCAAAAAACGCCGCAGAGAAAAAAAGTAGGGCAGGACTGTGCCCTGAGGCAACCAGAGACTGGATTCTCCATAGAGATACTCTGGCTGCCAGGGCATCTCTATGGTTAGCCCTCAACCTGGTGCTGAAGCACACTCCCTGCCTGTGCATGGCAGGCAGTGTGCAAGCAGCAGGGAGCTGGACCTGGGCTCCACTGCCGGTAAATAAGAGGTCGGGGGGCTGGAGGAAAGGGGAGAGGACTGTGGGGGGGACTCCTGCTGGCCCTGCCTGCTCCCCCAGGCCCCCTGATTCCTTCTCTGCTCATCCCCATCCCCCTGAGCCCCCCAATTCCTGCACACTAACCTCAGCATCCTGGGGGAATTAAAAAAAACAACCCCCCCCCCAGCACTTACTGGCAGTTCTAGCTGCCAAGGCAGTAATCTGGGGAGCTGGGGGAGCAAGCAAGGGTAGGCAGAGCATGTGGGGCCCTGTAGGGGGCTATGGCCCCTGTGGGGGGCAGCAAAACATGTATTCATGAATTCATGAAACATGTATTTAGAATTCACTTTATTATGATGATAGACACACTGGTAGTCTTCCAAATTGTGTTAACACTGTAGGTATATCAATAAAACATTGCCCAACTGATTGTCTCTCTGTCTCTCTCTCTCTAGTGGTCTTTTGTTTTAGTTGTGGAGAAACATGGATTTTGGGGTATTTTACAGAGTGACTTCAGGATTTTTTTATCAAGGATTTTTTAGTTTTCAAATAGGGAACATCAGAATTCCTGCTAGGGAGGCCAGCGGCAGGACCCTGCCTGCTCAGAGCTGGCACCTTGGACCCAG
>NW_005842520.1:387928-390411 GCF_000455745.1 Alligator sinensis
CACACAGGGCAGGAGTGCCACACAAAGGCCACCCCTGCAGCCACAGCCCACTGGCAGCTGGCCCAGAGGGGCAGATGTCTCATCCAGGTCTGGCAGTTGCACAGCAGGTCACAGCCAGGCAGCAGCCCCCACTGCCAGACTGCTGCAGTGGGTAAAGGGTACAGGAAACTCTCAGGGCTGCTTCAGCAGTTCAGCTGGCACAAGGGGTAGTGTCCCCAGGTACCAATTGGCTGGGCCCCAGAAGCTCCTGACTATTTGTATCACCCAATTATCGTGGGCCCTGAGGCCCACATAGCTAACTAACAGCCCCTATTGTATGGGGCCAATGGATGGATAACACAACAAAATACTTGGGATACCCCAGAAGCTCCTGAGAGTGAGTACCCCTGAGCTACTTGACAGGGCAGTTTTTTGCACTGATGGGGCCAGGACAGGGCAGCTTTTTATACTGCTGAGGACAGCACAAGTGCTGGCCCTGGGCTCTAGCATCCCCTGGCTGCAGATCTGGGAGGAGCCAGGCAGGGTCATTTTGCCCCAAGTGGCACAATTTGCTCCATAATGAGCGCATGTCTGAGCACGTGCGCTGAGGTAAAAAGCCCCGGCTCATATTTGCACCGCTTCTTTCTGAGCTGCTGGAAGCCTGCATGCTTACATGTGTGGATGTGCCCACAAACTCTATACCAAGACTTACTCTCAGGACTCAATCTCTCTGTAAAGTTAATAGTTCATTGTTACTTATCTCACTTCAAATTTCTCTCTGCTTCCCCTTTGGCCTAATATATCAAAATATAAAAGACACATCTCTAAATTGCATGTGGGGACACACATACACCTCTCTAGGATCAAAATGGAATTCAGACAGTAGAATAAAACATTTGGTATTCAAGAGTATGCTTGGTATGTCTGCACAATAAAGCAAAATCTCTACATTTTTTACACTTAATACGCTGTCAGCTTAAAATTAAAGACATGTATCCCACTACGACTTGATTCCTCCTGTGATGTCCAAGGTATAAAAGTTTATAGCCAGGAATAAGTAAGTGCAAAACATTAAGAAAGAAAAAGGGAAAATGGAAAGGAAGCCTTCGTTTTCTGTTAAAATGTGAGCTATTTTTCTTTGGTTTTGGTGTTTTTAACTTTTGAATTGGCTTTTTGTATCACTAAATTAAATGATGCCCCTAGGCAAAATTATATTCTTTTTTCCTTTTCCTTAGCATTAATTTGTTTATCTTCTATTCTTATTCAACATAGGCAACTGATAGGGGGTGCATGGGGGCGCATGTGTCCCCCCTGACGGGGCCAGTGTCCCCCCTGATGGGACCGGTGCCCCCCCGACAGCCAGCACTGATGCTGTTGGTAGGGCTGGTCCCCCCCACAACAGGGTTGGCAGCTTCTGCGGGTGCTCCCCCAGATTCAGGAGGCACCAGTCACTCATGTTATTCAAAACTGCATTCTGAAATAAAGGTTTAATATTATGCAAGCCTGTAAGAAGAGTCACAGACATGGGCCTTTTCTGATGACAAGAGCAAAGGAGTGCACTGTTTAGTAATTAGTGTGATAAAAACATTTTGGCTGGTACAGTACAGGTTATGGAGGTCTGTAATGGGAGCAAGGGCTCCTTTTGCTTTAAGGGAAAGGTGTATCAGGGCAAGACCTGCTGCCAGATACAAGAGAAGCTGAGGATAGGCACTACAAGGCTGCTAGTCACTACAGGAGAACTAGCTGCATGTCAGTAGGACAAAGCCATGCACAAGAAGCAAAGAAGCCACCATAGCCCAGCTAAGCAAGCAGCAGTAAATGAAAGCAGACTGTCCTGGGAGCCAAGGAAACACACCTGCAGCTGATCAGGGAGACACTTGATCAGAAGAGGTAGAGCATAGGGGTATAAACATTGGCACCCTAGCTACCAGTGGTAGAAGGACTTGGACCTTGGTGTGGGAGAGAAGTTTTTCCTCCCACTCTGAGAGGAAGCTGAAGGGTGGAAAGGTACCTGGAAGGCTAGGGGAAGGGGTAGCAGATTGGGACAAAGCCTTTGCAGCAATTTAAGGACGCAGACTGGGGTTTTGAACCTTCTTATTTGACAATAGTTTGCTGTTGTTTGTGTTCAATTTGCCTATGTGGGAGGTTTGGTGATCAGACAACAGGAGGCAGGGGGGACTGTGTTTGAGACTTGCACTAGGTGTGGATGCAAGCAGCTGAGACCAAGGAGCTGAGGTCTGAAACTAGGGGATTCAGCCAGAGAAAAAGGGCCAAAGCTGGGAAGGTTAAAGCTTGAACAAGGGATTAAGGCCTGAAGGGCTTAAGTTTATTGGCTAGACCGGAAACCAATGAATAGAGATCTACCGAATTCACAGCGGAAGTAGAGTGTACAGCAGCTCCTTAAATCTTGCATGCTCCCCTGTGAACACCTCACCCCTTTGCCCCCCACCGTCCCCATTGCTGCTGATTAGCAAAGGATCCCACCACTCTCTCCTGTTCAGCAG
>NW_005842520.1:390442-396294 GCF_000455745.1 Alligator sinensis
TAAAACTGCAGCTTCCCTCTTGATGCATGCAGTGACAGAACTAGCTGTAGGATGGAAGGATGCTGCTCATCAAAGGAGATGCTTGAAAATGCCTGACAAATAAGGCTACCAAACTCTTTTGGATTTAGTCTTCCTAATTTTAAGAGTTTCTAAAGAAGAAAAAATGTAACAGCCAAGTAAAATCTACAAAGATAAGGAGCATCTGTTTGGGTGATATAATAAAAGTTTTATCCCATCAAATCATTTCAAGTGGAACAGGCTGGTAGATTAAAAATGAAAAACTACCCAGTAAAACCTATTTGTAAAGAACAGGAATCTGAATGGATGACACGACAATCCATTACTTTATTATTTCATAGCCATTTTAGTGGAAAAGACAGATGCAAGTACATTAATGTTAGATTTTCACTTTGCCAGGAAGTGGAGGTTAATATGCATAGTGGTTTCCAATACCAATCTAAAGACCTTCACAAATGCCCTCTTCACCAATTTCCCTCGTGCTACTGGACCTGACTTTACTTGAAAGAATTGCTCTGAGGCATTTTGTTTTGTTTTTTGTTTGTTTGTATTGCTGCTAGTATAGCCTGGTTCAAATCCACATAATAACTGCAACATTTTCGATGGTTTTAAAAGTAAACATGATTATTTAACCAGTGAGGGCCAACTTTTCTGGCAGGTGTGCCACAGGGTAAGCCCTATACTGTTCCCAAATGCCACTTTGATCCCCACCCTTTCCAGATCTGTTGCTCTGCTTTTTACTTCCTGCCCTATCTGCCCTGTGTACCCCACTCCCTCCATTATCTGGTGTGCACCACAAACAGAGGCTATCCCATGCATCTTGTGGCATGCACTCCCCCACAATCCTCATGAGTTCATTAGGGGCAGGTTTTGTCAAACCAACGTGGTGGCCTTCTATGACCAGGTCACCAAGTCCTTGGATGCAGGTGTCACAGTGGATATAGTCTTTCTGGACTTCAGGAAGGCCTTTAACACAGTGTCTCCCCCCATTCTCAGTAAGAAACTAGGAGACAGTGGTGTTGATGCCTAGGTTAGATGGGTGACTAACTGGCTGGATTGCCACACCCAGAGGATGGTGGTGGATGGGTCTTATTTGACCTGGAGGGATGTGGGCAGTGGGGTTCCCCAAGGCTCAGTCCTCAGGCCTGCACTGTTCAACATCTTCATCAGCAACTTAGGCGAGGGGGTAGAAAGCACCCTGTTCAAGTTCGCAGATGACACTAAGATGTGGGGTGAAGTGGGTACGCTAGTAGGAAGGAACAGGCTGCAAGCGGATCTAGACAGGTTACAGGGGTGGGCCGAAGAGAACAGGATGGGGTTCAACACTGATAAGTGCAGGGTAATGCACCTGGGGAGGAAGAACCAGCGGCACACCTACAGGCTGGGGAACTCCCTTCTCGCCAGTGTTGAGACAGAAAAGGATCTTGGAGTCATCATTGATGCCACAATGAACATGGGCCGACAGTGTGGGGACGTGGTCAGGAAGGCCAACCATACCTTGTTGTGCATCCACAGATGCATCTCAAGCAGGTCCAAGGAGGTGATCCTCCCCCTCTATGCAACACTGGTCAGGCCGCAGCTGGAGTACTGCGTCCAGTTCTGGGCGCTGCACTTCAGGAGGGATGTGGCCAACATGGATAGGGTCCAAAGGAGGGCCACCCACATGATCAGGGGTCAGCAGGGCAGGCCCTACGAGGAGAGGCTGAGGGACCTAAACCTTTTCAGCCTCCAAAAGAGAAGGCTGAGAGGGGATCTAGTGGCAGTCTACAAACTAGTCAAGGGGGACCAGCAGGCATTGGGAGAGTCTCTGTTCCCCCGAGTGCTCCCGGGAGTTACAAGAAACAACGGACACAAGCTAGCAGAGGGTAGTTTCAGGCTAGACATTAGGAAGCGCTATTTCACTGTCAGGGCGGCTAGGACCTGGAAACAACTTCCAAAAGAAGTGGTGCTGGCTCCTACCCTGGGGGTCTTTTAAAAAAGGCTGTACGAACTTCTGGCCAGGGTCGTTTGTCCCCAGTACTCTTTCCTGCCATGGCAGGGGGTCGGACCAGATGATCTCCTCAGGTCCCTTCCGACCCTACCAACTATGAAACTATGACTCAGCATTGAGCCAGTTTTATAGGGCAGAGCAGTTCTGCTAGCAACCCTCCAGTGCCATCTGGTGATCTCTGTGGAATGCTAAATCCACTAGCATTTCATCAAGCATGTCCCATATGTTGAGGCTTAGATTGGGATAATGTCATAATAGAATCACAGGGCAGCTTATCACCACATAGCTGAAGCAGGATCCCTCATCCTTAGTGTAGCTTCACATTAGGATACTGGCACAAACCTGTCCTAAAAGGACTAAGTGCTGTGGTCTTTGCCAGTAATTACTGCTTTGTTGTAAAGGAGAATTTTCTTCCCTTCAGCTTCTGACAGTTACAATGCACATTATTAGGTAGTGCGCAAATTACATTAGTCTTGGAGGTAAATTCTGCACATTTGCAGAGAAGGATGAGATGTAACATGTAATGATGGACTGTTGGTCTATCAACTGCCTATTAGCACAACAGAGCTAGTTCAGCTATGAAGAAGAAAGCAAGATTTGAGTCGTCGTTGACAAATTATGGGCTAAACAAATAGAATCATTATTGTGCACATGGAGAAAAGCATGGTTTGGGTTTCAGATCTCAGCTGAGTTTGAAAAGTTAGCTGTTACAAGACAAAGAACTTTTATGTAAGTCAAGAAGATTTGCTCTAGAAGTCATTAACAGAGTATAGCTATGCCAATATTTTTTGTAATTACTTTTCTGGCTAAAAGCTCATTTTCATAGACCTCCTGAAAAGAATAGCATACAGGATAGAGGAGACTGTACCAACCAAATTAATAGAATGTTTCACAACTGCTCCAAGACTTAGAAATATGACGTTAAGAAAAGCAGAAGGAATACAAATAGGCTTTTATAACCATTAATTGAATCAGATGCTTAATAGATGTCAGTGAAAGTGTGGAAGTTGTCTAGCTCAGAAAACTGCTATAGGTCAAGAAAAGGTTTTGTTTAGCTATAATCTGCTCATCCTAGGATATAAGTAAGATTGCAGACTAGATTTATTTGTGGACTCAATATAAACTTAGGATAGATTTTTTGAATGAATTTGTTCTTCAGAGTTCAAAGATATGGTTAAAAAGAAAAATAAAATACATGGACACTGATTTATATATATATTTTTGATGAACTTCAATGTTTATGCTCTAATTGTTTGAAAAGATAGGGAATCTACTAATGTCCATTGCAGCCTTTGGGAGCTAGGCTACTAGATGCTTTTGAAACTCCAGTGAGCACTTATCTTTTATCTTGAGATACCTAAGCACCTTTAAAACCTTGCCCTGTTTATGATTAAATCGGCAATAAGAAAACAGTGTTCAGAAAGCAACCATGGTGAAAAATATTTGATTTATTTGTATCATATTTCCCAATGATCATAAATGTGTAATTGCTTGTAGTAGCAATTATTGTCCTTTTAGTGAAATGTAATTTAGATGCACTGAATCCTGAATATTAATGGTATAATTATGCTAATTATATTTGCAGTGATCCTGATATTAAAACAACTTGAGTCAGAGCCCAGAGTGGAGCTAGGAGAAACAAATGATACTAGACAGCTAAAGCGAGATGAATCAGAATATAGATTACCCACTCTTTCATACCAAGACTCATATCTCTCACTCTTTACCACAAAATCACATGAAATGTGGAACATGTGTGCAAGAAGCACAAAGCTCTGAGTGCCCAAGTAGAGACTTCGCAGTTAAGATCACAGAGTTGGAAAATTTGGAGCATATAGTAAGCAGTACATTGAAGGATTTTTTTTTTTTGGTTTATCTCTAAACTGTACTTTGAGTGATTGCAGCATGGGTAGCTAATCCGGGTAACAACTCTAGTGAAGATATGGCAGCATAGGCTTTAGTATGAGCTATCCACCTGGGCTAAGTGCACACAGTCAAAAAGGCTGAATTGATTCAATCTTTACAGGTTAATTTAAAGAGCCTCTAGTTTGAACCAATAAGCAAGAGAACAGGCATTCACTTTTAATTCTGGAAATGCAGCCGCATGTCTAGAGCGGCTCAGTCCAGAAGCCAAGGGGCACTAGAGCATGCCTCCCTGCTAGGCTGGAACAGACAGTTTGGGTTAACGCTAGGCAGTCCACTCTGCAAACGGAGAGGGGGGTTGCACGGGAGGTACACAGCATCCTGAGATGCTGGGGGACTGAGTTAAATTGAATCTGGAGGGAAGCTGGGACAGAAGTTCAATAAACTGATTTAACTTAAATCAGTTAACTCTGTTAAGTGCATCTGCTATCCTAATGGATAAGGCACTGGTCTCCTAAGCAGGGATTGTAGGTTCAGGTTACATCTGGGGTGACAGCTTGTGTCTGGCCTATGACCAGGAAGCCAGTGAACAGGGACTGCAAACAAGGAAAGCAGTTTGCAGGCAGTTGCTGGAGGCAAGAGGAGGAAGGAGAAGAGAAGCCAGGCACTACATCCTGCCCAGGAAAGATAAGTGATCCAGCTGCCTGTACCTTTGGCTTTTGCTGAGTGTCTGTTTGGACTGTGTGTGTTTGGGCTGTGTGCTCTGAGAAGCTGGGAGTGATTGCTGGCTTCTGAGTGATTGCTGATTGTGGATTGCTGACTGCTGTGTGAGTGCTGCCTGGGTCTGATAGAAGCCCTAACAAAGGGCTCAACCCCCTCAAGCCCCCCGCCCCCCCCAGCACTGCTGCCGCCTGCCCTGAGCACAGTGTGGTCCAGCCCCCCTCTGGGAAGAGCCCAGCCCCAGCCCACAGCCCACCCTCGCCCCACATGCAGATCCTAGACACACAGCCCCCATGCCCTCCCAGGGTGTGTGCAGTGCCAGACGCCACCGCTCCCTCCCTGTGCCAAGCGCCAGTACCCCCATCTCCACCCTGGGCACCCCCCCCAGATGATCTACTTGCAGCTCCATCCCATTGCCTGCCCCAGCTGTGCAAGGCCTGCCCTTGCACCAGCCCTATTCCCTCATCACTGTGGGGAGGCAGGGGGGGGAAGAATGAGGCCCCAGCAGTGACAGAGGGAGCGGGGCACAGACAGGATCAGGGGCTGAGGTGAGTGGATCCTGCCTGTGCCCCACACCCTCCCTCACTGCTGGGGCCTCTACCTTCCCCCCCAAATAATTTTTTCTCCCTCTGCCTATGTTCAACAGGCCTGTCTCCATACTGGAGCTCTGAGCAATCATATGGTTCTTTTACATAAAGTTCAACTCCTCTTCCTCCTCTTCTCCCCTGCCTATCTTTCCTAAACAGTTTGTACCCATCCATGAGAATTCTCCAGTCATGCGAGCTATCCCATCAAGTCTCTGTTAGTCCATTCACATCATAGTGCCATAACTGTGCAAGGACTTCCAGCTCTTCCTGCTTGTTTCCCAGGCTGTGTGCATTTGTATACAGGCACCTGAGGTAACTAGTTGATTGCTCTGATTTCTCAGGAAGTATGATAGCACCTCCCCTGTTGCCCCCTGCTGTTGGCTACATATGTCCAACTCAGGATCCTTAAAATTCTGGTTTATTAGGTGGATTGAAGCACTGTAATGAAGTTAAATCATAAACCTTGGGGCTGGTCCCCACACACACACACACATGCACACACACAGTAGCAAGCTACAAGAGTCAGGTATACCTATCCCACAGGCGCTGGAGTCTGTCATAGAGGCTTCTTTCAGCATGGTATTATCTTCCAGAAGGGGGTCGCCGGCTGGTCCTTCTGACTGGACAGGTTGGGTGCTGGTCAAGTTGGAGATCAAGAGGGCGCCACTGAGGGT
>NW_005842520.1:396508-406695 GCF_000455745.1 Alligator sinensis
TGGAGATATTCAGCCCAAAAGTTGGTCCCCGGCGTTGATTAACTCAGGCCAGGGCTTCTAGCCCTTGATCAGTGACGTTTAGAGATTTCCTGGTTGTTACGTTGTCTTCTATTGAGTTCTTCCATTGGTTGATCTGCGATTTCCTTAGGTGTTAATTGCTGTCTGCTGCTACAGTGTTACACATTCAATCACTGATTCATTCACTCTTTCAGGGACCAGCCTGATACAGGGAAGCGGCAGTTTGACTCCTGCCCTTGTTAACATTGTTACTAAACACATTTATAGTTGAAAGTTGAGGAGTATAAAATATAAGCTACAAATGCCATGGCATACAAATAGATAAAAATACCAAAATACACAGGGAGATACAAAATGCACACATACAAATTTTAAAACACAATTCCTTATCTTAAAGTGAAAGAAAGAGGAAGGAAGAAAAGATAGAAGAGGAAAAACATATTTAAAGAGGGGAGAGCAAATGCAGGCAAGAGGAAAAGGGGACTTTCTGCTACACTGCTACTTGTTCTTCCTCAAGGTCTCTCACTTCCCTACTTTCCTTGGGGCTTTGGTCTTCATCCCCCAGCGAACCTAATTTAAAGCTCTCCTCACTAGGTTAGCAAGCCTGTCTTTGAAGATGCTCTTCCCTCTCATCAGGTAAATACCATCTCTCCCCAGAAATCCTTCTTCCTGGAACAATATCCCATGGTCAAAGAAGCCAAATCCCTGCTGGTAACACCACCTGTGCAGCTGGGTGTTGATCTGCAGGATGCACCTGCTCCTTCCTGGGCCCTTTCCTTTGACTAACAAGGAAGGATCAACAAGAACACAACTTGAGCCCCAGACCCCCTCACCCTTGCACGCAGAGCCTTGTAGTCACTTTTGATCTGCTCAGGGTCTCCGCTGGCAGTATCATTGGTGCCCACATGGATGAGCAGCATGGGATGGTAGTCAGAGAGCCAGATTAGCCTTGGTAATCCCTCCATGACATCTCAGATCTGGGCTCCAGGCAAGCAGCAGACTTCCCGAGACAACTGCTCAGGCTGGCAGATGGCTCCCTCCATCCTGATCTGGAATTCTCCAGAGAACTGGAAGAGGCTGCGAAAGCACAGGATATCATCACCATGGGCAACTTTAACTACTCAGACATCTGGAAAGAATACTTAGCCAGATCTGACCAGCCGCACAGATTCCTTACTTGTATTGATGAGCTCTACCCATCTCAGGAAGTATACGGGCCAACCAGAGGAAATGCACTCCTAGATTTAGTTTTGGCCAAGGGGATGACCTGGTGAGTGATCTGATAATAGAGGGTAACTTAGACGGCAGTAACCATGGCACTATCACTTCTACTGTCCATCATACGGCTGAGAAATCTGTCAGTAAGGTACAAATTCTAGACTTTAAAAAAGCTGACTTCAATGAGCTAAGGACTTTAGTGAGTAATGCCCTACAGGATCATGGACAGCAGGGAAAGGGTGTGGATGAGGAGTGGTCATTACTCAAGGACACGATCCTCAGTGCACAGAAGTGTCCATACTTGCAAGCAAAAAAGGTGGCACAGGGGCTGGGAGGCCATCTTGGCTCAATAGGGAAGTCGCAGGTCTTCTGAAAAAGAAAAGGGAGGCTTACCAATAATGGAAGCTAGGAATAGGACCCAAGGAGAACTACATAAGATTGGCCTAAACCTGTAGGGTGCAGATTAGAAAAGCAAAGGCGGTGACCAAATTCAGGTTAGCAACTGAAATAAAGGACAATAAGAAGTCCTTCTATAGGTACATAGGTAACAGAAGGAAAACCAGTGGAAACATGGGACCACTGCTCAATGCATTTAGACATCTGATCACCAAGGAGAAAACTGAACTCAAGAACAAGTACTTTGCATCTGTATTCCACCAGTCTAAGAGCGATAGCCTGACAAATGCAAATATGACACAGAATAATCACAGTAGGAATGATCACCTACCAACAGTCAATGTAGAGATGGTGAAAGAACAGCTAGAAAAGCTGGATATCTATAAGTCAGCAGGACTGGATGAACTCCAGCTGAGAGTGCTGAACAAACTTGCCGAAGTCATCGCGGGACTGCTGGTGAACCTCTTTGAGAATTTGTGGCACTCAGGAGAGGTCCCAGAAGACTGGAAGAAGGCCAATATTGTGCTCATCTTCAAAAAAAGGAGCAGAGAGGACGAAGGAAACTACAAACCAATCAGCCTGACCTCAAGCCCAGGAAAAATCCTCAAAAAAATTCTCAAGGAGTCCATATGCAATAAACTAGTAGAAGGCAAAATTCTGAATGACAGCCAGCATGGTTTTGTCATGGGTAGCTCATGTCTGACTAGCCTCATCTCCTTCTATGACCAGGTTACTCACCACCTGGATAAGGGAGATGTGGTCAACATCATTTACTTGGATTTTAGGAAGTTCTTTGACTTGGTGTCCTATGAGGCTCTCAGGGTAAAACTAGGGGATGATGGGCTCAACAATTCAATGGTCAGAAGGGTGGGAAACTGGCTTTGGGGTCAGACCCAGCAAGTACTAATAGACAGCTCTGTGTCAGCCTGGAGGAAGATAGCCAGTGGGATCCCCCAGGGTTTGGTACTTGGACCAGTGCTTTTCAACATCTTCATCAGTGATCTGGATGTGGGGGTGAAAAGCGCACTGGCAAAGTTCGCCGATGACACTAAGCTATGGGAAGTATGGCCAAGCATCAGGGTAGGCTGACAATCCAGACAGACCTAGACAGATTAGTTAGATGGACAGACCAGAACCAGATGCTGTTTGACACTGAGAAAAGTGTAAAGTGCTCCATCTGGGGAGGAAAATTCTGCAACAAACTTATAGGCTTGGTGGTGCTAGGTTAGCTAGCACCACGTCTGAAAGGGACCTGGGGGTTATAATTGGCCATTAAATGAATATGAGCCACCAGTGTGATGCTACAGTTAGCAGAGCAAACAATACACTGGCATGCATCAACTGATGCATCTCAAGCAAAACTAAAGAAGTTATTCTCCCACTCTACTTGACATTGGTGAGGCCACAGCTGAAGTACTGCATCCAGTTCTGGGCACCACACTTCAAGAAGGATGTGGTGAAGCTTTAGAGAGTCCAGAGAAGAGCCACTCATATGATTAGAGACCTGAAGAGCAAGCTATACGAAGAAAGGCTGACAGATACGGGACTGTTCAGTCTAGAAAAGAGAAGGCTTCAGGGGAATTTGGTATTTGGTGCAAGCTTACCAATATATCAGGGGAGAGCATCGGGGGCTAGGCAAACAAATATTCACCAAAGTGCCTCAGGGGAAAGCTATGGGCAATGGTCATAAACTAGAACAAGGTTTCAGACTAGATAGAAGAACAAACTTCTTCATGGTTTGTGTAACCAGCCTCTGGAATAGACTCCTAGTGGGGGTGGTACAGGCACCTACCCTGGAGATCTTCAAATGGAGATTGGACGCACACCATGCTGGGGCTATTTAACCTCTGCAGTCTTTCCTGCCTGGGCTGGACCTGATGATCTCACAAGGTCCCTTCCAGCCCTAAACTTCTGTGAATCTGCCCCTGCCCCCCCCCCAGGAAGACAGTTTCTGACTACCAGCATCCATCACTTCTTCTTGGTGGTGGTCATCTCAATCCTACCCACCTTGGTGAGACCAGGCCTGTCTTTCTCCACCAATGAAACATTATTCTCCCTCTCTGCTGCTAGAGCTGCATATCTGTTCTGCAGATGAACAACTGCAGGTGGAGGTGAAGATCTCTGCTTGCTGCCAGAAGTCACAAGGCTCCAGTTTCCACCCTCTTGGGAGTCCATGTCCTCTCTCTTCTCTAGTGCTGTGTCTGGCATTTCTTCCTCTACAGTCCTGGAGGTCTCCTCCATCATCGAATTGATGAACACCTCTTGACAGAGGATGCTTCAGAGCCTTGCCACCTCCTCCCGTAGTTCTCTTGCCTGTTCACTGGGAGATGCTACCAGGAGGCACTACTCACACTGCAGGCACCTCCCAACCTGGCTGTCACTGGAAGGAGCCTGCAAGCTGCAGTCCCCACAGCACCAGACCTGGACCTGGGTGGATGCCTCAATGGTGACAGAAGTCTCACAAGTGCAAGCAGAGGCAGTGGCAGTGGCTCTGGCACTGCAGCGTCCTCCAGCCATTGCCTTGGGTCTCTTAATCTGCCTTCTCTCTCTTACTGCTCTTCTTCCAAGCAGACCTTCCCTAATGAATTGACCTGGAATTGGCCTCTTTATTGCTCTTTGCCCCAAAGGGTTCTTTTTTTTTTTCCCCTGCTTCCTCACACCAAGCTGAAAGACTTGCCCTTCAGAAAAGGGATGGGGGGGGAGGGGCGGCACGAACTGGTCTGCAAACTGCCTACCCTGTTTGCAGCTCCTGTTTGCTCCACTGTTTTACTACCTTCCCAGTGAGAAAATTCTTCCTAATATCTAACCTAAACTTCCCTTGCTGCAACTTGAGACCATTGTTCCTTGTTGTGTTGTCTGCCACCACTGAGAACAGGCTAGCTCCATCCTCTTTCAAGCTTCCCTTCAGGTAGTTGAAGGCTGATATTAAATCCCACTTCAGTCTCCTCTTCTATAGATGAAATAAGCCTGGTTCCCTCAGCCTGTCATCATAACTCATGTTCCCCAGGCCTCTCACCATTTTGATTGCCCTTTGCCAGACTCTCTCCAATTTGTTCAGATCCTTTCTGCAGTGGGGGACGCAAAACTGAACACAGTACTTCAGGTGTGGCCTCACTAATGCTGAACAGAGGGAATAATCACTTCCCTTGATCTGCTGGCAACACTCCTACCAATGCAGCCGTTAGTCTTCTTCATAAAAAGGACACGCTGCTGGCTCATACTCAGCTTATTGTCTACTGTAACCCCCAGGTCCTTTTCTACATAGCTTCTGCCCTGTCATTTAGCCCCCAGCCTGTACTGGTTCATGGGATTGTTCTGTCCTAGGTGCAGGACTTGGCAGTTGTCCTTGTTGAACCTCATGAGGTTTCTTTTGGCCCAATCCTCCAATTTGTCTAGGTCACTCTGAATCCTAGCCCTACCCTCCAGTGTATTTATACCCCCCAGCTTGGTGTCATCTGTAGACTTGCTGAGGATGCACTCTATGCCATCTTCCAAGTCATTGATAAAGATATTGAACAAAATCAACCCCAGGACCGACCCCTGGAGGACTCCACTTGATACCAGCTGCCAACTAGACATCAAACCATTGATTACTACCCTCTAAGCCTGATACTCCAGCCAGTTTTCTATCCATCTTACAGTCCATTCATCCAGCCCATACTTCTTTAGCTTGCCTGCAAGAATGTTGTGGGGGACCATGTCAAAAGGCTTGCTTTTACTACTGCACAGTAGCACCTTACTACTGCACAGTAGTGTCACACAGCAGAAACTGTGGCACAACGCTACTGTGTAGTAGTAACAAGCTACTGCACAGTCAGCATCACCATGAAGCCATGTGGGGACACTAGTGTGCAGTAACGCTGGTTGCAGTGCAGTCATTTAGTACTTGAGTATGCAAGTACTAAAAGATTGCTCATTAACAACTGTGCAGTCAACATCTTGTGTAGACATGGCCACAGTCTTTCTGTACAAGTGTTTGTTTATGAGGTAACACTATACTAACATACAGTATAATTCCAGTTCAGGATTTATTTTTTACCTTGTGTTAACAACAGGAAATTCAAAATATGTTCCTGAAGTCTTAGATCATATAATCTTTGATATTTGCATAAATCTAAGCAGTCAGTGCATTCAACTAATAAAAACCAGGGGTAAGAAATGCCTTTGGGTCATCAAGATGTGAAAATAAACAACTTTTTTCTAGAGTCGGCAATTCCATTATTTGGCTCTCTTACTTTCCTGATTTTAGAACACAGATTGCTTTGGCAATCACAGAAAGACTTGTCTTTTTCCGTATGTAGCAGTGCTTGGTTTAACTCAAGTCTCTTGCTTTCTATAGTCTCTCAGACATCGAAGTCTGTAGCAGTGTTTGGTAAGAATGCCCTGCAATGTGCTGTCTAGTGAGGAGACTAGTCTATTCCAGGATTTAGGAGGGCATTAGCCTGAGCTAGAGGTAAAGCTTTAATAGTTCTGATTAAGACCTCAGGGCCCAGAGGTTCCTTCAGTCAGTGCTTCATATGCCAACTAGGATTTGAAACTTAAATAGAGGGATTAAATTGGATTTCCACTTATGGGACTTCTGTTGGAAAGTGGTAAGGACATGAAACCTTTGCCTACTCATTCCAGTCTCACAAGGAATATATTTAACTTAACTCAGGCTAATGTGATTAATAATGAAATATCTTCTTTGTGTTAAAGTGCTTCTCTGACATCTTTCTGTTTAGCCAAGTAGAAAATTATCTGTGAGAATAGCAGTTAATCATCTTCCTTTGACTAAATCTCTGTGTTAGCAACTGTTTTCAAGCAAAGCTAAATTATCTTCTCAGGGTGTATATAAGCCAGAGCATTGTACTGCTCAAGCCTGCAGCAATTTGTCTAAATTGGTGCATGGCACCCACAGTAGGCCCCCTGTTTTGAGTGCATACAGAGCAAAATGACTTACAGTTGGCCCTTTATACAATCCCTGCAAGACCTGTGGATTCTCTACTTATTCCACATGGGGCCAGACAGAGAACAAATAAGGTGGAGTTTGATTCTGTACCCAAGTGAGATGGACAATCTGCTGAAAAGGAGGGAATCCTGGGTTCCAGTCCCTGCTCCTGGATATGTGAAGCTATTTTGTATTGAATAGTCACTGGATGAATGCACCCAGATGCATTAGTTCCAGACCTGTGCAATAGCTGCATTTTAGGTAACTGAGTTTTGACAGTCTGTGGATCACATGGACATGGGCCCCTCAATTCCACCTAAAGTGCAAGCTGTATGTTTAAATGCATTTTTACATTTATTTTTTTATTGCTTTCCTTTGTAATAGATCTGGCCCTAGCCTATTAAAGGGGAACAAAAACAGATAACTAACCTCTGGGAATCAGCCCCAGAAAAGGATGCAGACATGTGTTGGCCAATGTGTAACATACTCTAAAGTCAATTTCTAAGTTTGTTTGTTTGTTTGTGGCTTTGTTTGCAGTCCACAGTAATTAAACTCACTATATGGAACTCCAGTGTTAATCAACTACAGCCTTTGCTCTTCAGTTTTCAGTGGATCTTTAACCTGTGTTCTTTGTGTTTCCAGTTCAAGGAAGATCCCTAGAAAAAACAGTTAATATAACCTGTCTTAAGCACGTTAATTTCAGCTTTGCCAGACTACATCACCTGAGGATCTGGCTCAGGACATGTAGGCTTCAAGACAGATGCATCTTCACAAGCTCTCTGGAGAGGTCTGAACTAGGCTTTGTTGTTCAGAATTTCTTTTCTTTCAGTATATCTTTCAATATATGATATATTGGTGAATTCAGAGCAAATAAAAAAGGCATTTGGCCAAGTATACATCTACTGTGCATTGCTCACATGCAGCAAAGTGGTTAACTTGGTACACTCATGAATCAAACTGATAATCTGACTCTTTCTGCTGTGGTGCAAATAGGCTTTCTATTTGGTTATTTGTCCAAGAGTTATAAGCATTTTTATATACAAGTATTTTGAAGCAGAATACAAAGGAATACATTTTAGATAAGAGCCCTAGATATGCAAAGAAATAAATGATTTCTTTATACTCCACTTCCATTTTCCAGAGTAGCTTCTAATTTCCTCTAAAAAAATTGGAATAAATGACTTTCCAGTGCGACTCTTCACAGATATGTGATATTTGAATGCAGAAAATATTGTCCAAAATAAACAAAAATAGTGAAGGCATCCACCACGAGCTCTCCAACTTGGCATCCCACAGTGGCTCTGTAGCCTTTCTGGATTTTCTCTAGCATTTTCTCCAATGTTTAAACATTCTTTAAAAATAATTAAAGACCTACTTTTTTTTTCTCTTCTAAAGTACTGAGCCCCCACAGTTTCTTTTAACATCAAGTAAAGTACTGAATGACTGAAGTTTCTCACTTGCTTGTGCAGATACTGTTTCACACGTACAACCTGTGTGTCATCTAAATGAGAGTGCCAATCAATGCTCTGAAAAAAAGGGCTCTTACAAAGTGCTGATGCACCTCATCCCAAGGTCATAACTGATATCAACTATAAACTGTTTAAATGTTAGCATTGCTAATTATGTCCAATAGAGAGTTGCAGAATTCATTTGAAAGACAGGATAGCCAGTCATTACTCCTCATAAAGCTTACCCACATCAGGACTAAGAGCAACTGTCAGCTTCAGTATGGTTCATTAATTGCAAGGTTCACTTCATCTACCTAACCACTGGGGACTGAAGGATGTGCAGGCAGCAGGAAGAAGAGGCCCAGAGAAGCAAATGTAGGGTTTCAAGGGTCTGGGCAAATACTGTTTAATCTGGGTCCTCTCTCCTCCCCTTCTTGATGATGGGCACAATGTTGGCCCTCTTCCAGTCTTCAGAGACCTCCCACAAGTGCCACAAGTTTTGGAAGAGTTTGATTGTTTATTGTAGTCTAAGAGAACTATACTAGTGCAAAAAAGTAGGAGATGGATGATGCAATCCTCTAAACCAGGACAAACTGTGCCTTTGTAAAATCATGGATAGATCTCCCCTTGGCTCATGGATAGATCCCCTCTTGGCTCCCCAGGGAACTGGCAGACCTCCTGCATCTTAAAAGGAAGACCTACAAAGGATGAAGGACTGGAACCGCCACCAAGGAGGAATACTTTGCTCTGGCCCAGACCTGCAGAGAGCAAATCAGGAAAGCCAAGGCTGTGATGGAACTCCAGCTAGCTACAAATATCAAGGAAAAGTAAAAAATCCTTTTTTAGATATGTGAGGAGCTGGAGGAAAAGCAAGGGTAACATTGGACCCCTGCTAAACCATATGGGGCAACTGACAACTGACGCCCAGGAAAAAGAGAACTTGCTAAATGGGTACTTTGCGTCAGTGTTTCACCAGCCCCATGGGACGACCCCACCCACTATGGGTCAGGGGGGCCCAGGTGAGGGAGATTCCTTGCCCTCCATCAAAGCTGACCTCATGAAAGAACACTTTGAGAGGCTGGATACCTTCAAGTCAGCCGGCCCTGATGGGTGACACCCAAGGATACTCAGGGAGCTGGCGAGCATCATAGCTCAGCCCCTGGCATGGATCTTTGAGAGCTCTTGGAGCTCTGGTGAAGTGCCCGATGATTGGAAGGGGGCCAATGTCATGCCTATCTTCAAGAAAGGGAGGAAAGTAGATCCGGCAAACTGTAGGCCCATTAGCCTGACCTCTATCCTGGGGAAGATCTTGGAAAAAATTATCAAAGAGGCCATCCTTAACAGACTAGCTAAAGGCAATATCCTGAGGGATACCCAGCATGGGTTTGTTGTGGGTAGGTCTTGCTTGACCAATCTCATTTCCTTTTATGACCAGGTGACCTATCACCCGGACAAGGGGGAAGAGATTGACGTTGTATATCTTGACTTTAAAAAAGCCTTCGATCTGGTATCCCATGATCACTTCTTGGCTAAACTGCCTAACTGTGGCCTCGACCTCACCATGATCTGCTGGGTGGGGAATTGACTCCACGGTAGGACCCAGAGGATGGTGGTCGATGGGAGCCAATCATCTTGGTGCGCTGTGACCAGTGGGGTCCCTCAAGGCTCTGTCCTATGGCCTATACTATTTAACATATTCATCAGTGATGTGGACATTGGTGTCAGAAGTGGACTGGCCAAGTTCGCTGATGACACCAAACTCTGGGGTAAAGCACCCACACCTGAGGACAGGAGGGTGATCCAGGAGGATCTTGACAGGCTCATGAAATAAGCGGACGAGAACCTGATGGTGTTCAACACCGAAAAATGCAAGGTTCTGCACCTTGAAAAAAAACCCCTGCAGCATGCTTATAGGCTCAGTAGTGCTACACTGGTTAGCACTACAGATGAAAGGGACTTGGGGAACATGGTTGACCACAAGATGAACATGAGCCTTCAGTGTGATGCTGTGGCTAGTAAAGCGGGCAAAACGCTGGCTTGCATCCATAGATGCTTCTCAAGCAAATCCCGGGACGTCATTCTCCCCTTCTACTCAGCCTTGGTGAGGCCACAGCTGGAGTACTGCCTCCAGTTTTGGGCTCCACAATTCAAAAAGGATGTGGAGAAGCTTGAGAGGG
>NW_005842520.1:406902-435545 GCF_000455745.1 Alligator sinensis
TGGAGATATTCAGCCCAAAAGTTGGTCCCCGGCGTTGATTAACTCAGGCCAGGGCTTCTAGCCCTTGATCAGTGACGTTTAGAGATTTCCTGGTTGTTACGTTGTCTTCTATTGAGTTCTTCCATTGGTTGATCTGCGATTTCCTTAGGTGTTAATTGCTGTCTGCTGCTACAGTGTTACACATTCAATCACTGATTCATTCACTCTTTCAGGGACCAGCCTGATACAGGGAAGCGGCAGTTTGACTCCTGCCCTTGTTAACATTGTTACTAAACACATTTATAGTTGAAAGTTGAGGAGTATAAAATATAAGCTACAAATGCCATGGCATACAAATAGATAAAAATACCAAAATACACAGGGAGATACAAAATGCACACATACAAATTTTAAAACACAATTCCTTATCTTAAAGTGAAAGAAAGAGGAAGGAAGAAAAGATAGAAGAGGAAAAACATATTTAAAGAGGGGAGAGCAAATGCAGGCAAGAGGAAAAGGGGACTTTCTGCTACACTGCTACTTGTTCTTCCTCAAGGTCTCTCACTTCCCTACTTTCCTTGGGGCTTTGGTCTTCATCCCCCAGCGAACCTAATTTAAAGCTCTCCTCACTAGGTTAGCAAGCCTGTCTTTGAAGATGCTCTTCCCTCTCATCAGGTAAATACCATCTCTCCCCAGAAATCCTTCTTCCTGGAACAATATCCCATGGTCAAAGAAGCCAAATCCCTGCTGGTAACACCACCTGTGCAGCTGGGTGTTGATCTGCAGGATGCACCTGCTCCTTCCTGGGCCCTTTCCTTTGACTAACAAGGAAGGATCAACAAGAACACAACTTGAGCCCCAGACCCCCTCACCCTTGCACGCAGAGCCTTGTAGTCACTTTTGATCTGCTCAGGGTCTCCGCTGGCAGTATCATTGGTGCCCACATGGATGAGCAGCATGGGATGGTAGTCAGAGAGCCAGATTAGCCTTGGTAATCCCTCCATGACATCTCAGATCTGGGCTCCAGGCAAGCAGCAGACTTCCCGAGACAACTGCTCAGGCTGGCAGATGGCTCCCTCCATCCTGATCTGGAATTCTCCAGAGAACTGGAAGAGGCTGCGAAAGCACAGGATATCATCACCATGGGCAACTTTAACTACTCAGACATCTGGAAAGAATACTTAGCCAGATCTGACCAGCCGCACAGATTCCTTACTTGTATTGATGAGCTCTACCCATCTCAGGAAGTATACGGGCCAACCAGAGGAAATGCACTCCTAGATTTAGTTTTGGCCAAGGGGATGACCTGGTGAGTGATCTGATAATAGAGGGTAACTTAGACGGCAGTAACCATGGCACTATCACTTCTACTGTCCATCATACGGCTGAGAAATCTGTCAGTAAGGTACAAATTCTAGACTTTAAAAAAGCTGACTTCAATGAGCTAAGGACTTTAGTGAGTAATGCCCTACAGGATCATGGACAGCAGGGAAAGGGTGTGGATGAGGAGTGGTCATTACTCAAGGACACGATCCTCAGTGCACAGAAGTGTCCATACTTGCAAGCAAAAAAGGTGGCACAGGGGCTGGGAGGCCATCTTGGCTCAATAGGGAAGTCGCAGGTCTTCTGAAAAAGAAAAGGGAGGCTTACCAATAATGGAAGCTAGGAATAGGACCCAAGGAGAACTACATAAGATTGGCCTAAACCTGTAGGGTGCAGATTAGAAAAGCAAAGGCGGTGACCAAATTCAGGTTAGCAACTGAAATAAAGGACAATAAGAAGTCCTTCTATAGGTACATAGGTAACAGAAGGAAAACCAGTGGAAACATGGGACCACTGCTCAATGCATTTAGACATCTGATCACCAAGGAGAAAACTGAACTCAAGAACAAGTACTTTGCATCTGTATTCCACCAGTCTAAGAGCGATAGCCTGACAAATGCAAATATGACACAGAATAATCACAGTAGGAATGATCACCTACCAACAGTCAATGTAGAGATGGTGAAAGAACAGCTAGAAAAGCTGGATATCTATAAGTCAGCAGGACTGGATGAACTCCAGCTGAGAGTGCTGAACAAACTTGCCGAAGTCATCGCGGGACTGCTGGTGAACCTCTTTGAGAATTTGTGGCACTCAGGAGAGGTCCCAGAAGACTGGAAGAAGGCCAATATTGTGCTCATCTTCAAAAAAAGGAGCAGAGAGGACGAAGGAAACTACAAACCAATCAGCCTGACCTCAAGCCCAGGAAAAATCCTCAAAAAAATTCTCAAGGAGTCCATATGCAATAAACTAGTAGAAGGCAAAATTCTGAATGACAGCCAGCATGGTTTTGTCATGGGTAGCTCATGTCTGACTAGCCTCATCTCCTTCTATGACCAGGTTACTCACCACCTGGATAAGGGAGATGTGGTCAACATCATTTACTTGGATTTTAGGAAGTTCTTTGACTTGGTGTCCTATGAGGCTCTCAGGGTAAAACTAGGGGATGATGGGCTCAACAATTCAATGGTCAGAAGGGTGGGAAACTGGCTTTGGGGTCAGACCCAGCAAGTACTAATAGACAGCTCTGTGTCAGCCTGGAGGAAGATAGCCAGTGGGATCCCCCAGGGTTTGGTACTTGGACCAGTGCTTTTCAACATCTTCATCAGTGATCTGGATGTGGGGGTGAAAAGCGCACTGGCAAAGTTCGCCGATGACACTAAGCTATGGGAAGTATGGCCAAGCATCAGGGTAGGCTGACAATCCAGACAGACCTAGACAGATTAGTTAGATGGACAGACCAGAACCAGATGCTGTTTGACACTGAGAAAAGTGTAAAGTGCTCCATCTGGGGAGGAAAATTCTGCAACAAACTTATAGGCTTGGTGGTGCTAGGTTAGCTAGCACCACGTCTGAAAGGGACCTGGGGGTTATAATTGGCCATTAAATGAATATGAGCCACCAGTGTGATGCTACAGTTAGCAGAGCAAACAATACACTGGCATGCATCAACTGATGCATCTCAAGCAAAACTAAAGAAGTTATTCTCCCACTCTACTTGACATTGGTGAGGCCACAGCTGAAGTACTGCATCCAGTTCTGGGCACCACACTTCAAGAAGGATGTGGTGAAGCTTTAGAGAGTCCAGAGAAGAGCCACTCATATGATTAGAGACCTGAAGAGCAAGCTATACAAAGCAAGACTGACACATATGGGACTGTTCAGCCTAGAAAAGAGAAGATTTGAGGGGGATTTGGTGCAAGCTTACCAATATATCAGGGGAGAGCATCGGGGGCTAGGCAAACAAATATTCACCAAAGTGCCTCAGGGGAAAGCTATGGGCAATGGTCATAAACTAGAACAAGGTTTCAGACTAGATAGAAGAACAAACTTCTTCATGGTTTGTGTAACCAGCCTCTGGAATAGACTCCTAGTGGGGGTGGTACAGGCACCTACCCTGGAGATCTTCAAATGGAGATTGGACGCACACCATGCTGGGGCTATTTAACCTCTGCAGTCTTTCCTGCCTGGGCTGGACCTGATGATCTCACAAGGTCCCTTCCAGCCCTAAACTTCTGTGAATCTGCCCCTGCCCCCCCCCCAGGAAGACAGTTTCTGACTACCAGCATCCATCACTTCTTCTTGGTGGTGGTCATCTCAATCCTACCCACCCTGGTGAGACCAGGCCTGTCTTTCTCCACCAATGAAACATTATTCTCCCTATCTGCTGCTAGAGCTGCATATCTGTTCTGCAGATGAACAACTGCAGGTGGAGGTGAAGATCTCTGCTTGCTGCCAGAAGTCACAAGGCTCCAGTTTCCACCCTCTTGGGAGTCCATGTCCTCTCTCTTCTCTAGTGCTGTGTCTGGCATTTCTTCCTCTACAGTCCTGGAGGTCTCCTCCATCATCGAATTGATGAACACCTCTTGACAGAGGATGCTTCAGAGCCTTGCCACCTCCTCCCGTAGTTCTCTTGCCTGTTCACTGGGAGATGCTACCAGGAGGCACTACTCACACTGCAGGCACCTCCCAACCTGGCTGTCACTGGAAGGAGCCTGCAAGCTGCAGTCCCCACAGCACCAGACCTGGACCTGGGTGGATGCCTCAATGGTGACAGAAGTCTCACAAGTGCAAGCAGAGGCAGTGGCAGTGGCTCTGGCACTGCAGCGTCCTCCAGCCATTGCCTTGGGTCTCTTAATCTGCCTTCTCTCTCTTACTGCTCTTCTTCCAAGCAGACCTTCCCTAATGAATTGACCTGGAATTGGCCTCTTTATTGCTCTTTGCCCCAAAGGGTTCTTTTTTTTTTTCCCCTGCTTCCTCACACCAAGCTGAAAGACTTGCCCTTCAGAAAAGGGATGGGGGGGGAGGGGCGGCACGAACTGGTCTGCAAACTGCCTACCCTGTTTGCAGCTCCTGTTTGCTCCACTGTTTTACTACCTTCCCAGTGAGAAAATTCTTCCTAATATCTAACCTAAACTTCCCTTGCTGCAACTTGAGACCATTGTTCCTTGTTGTGTTGTCTGCCACCACTGAGAACAGGCTAGCTCCATCCTCTTTCAAGCTTCCCTTCAGGTAGTTGAAGGCTGATATTAAATCCCACTTCAGTCTCCTCTTCTATAGATGAAATAAGCCTGGTTCCCTCAGCCTGTCATCATAACTCATGTTCCCCAGGCCTCTCACCATTTTGATTGCCCTTTGCCAGACTCTCTCCAATTTGTTCAGATCCTTTCTGCAGTGGGGGACGCAAAACTGAACACAGTACTTCAGGTGTGGCCTCACTAATGCTGAACAGAGGGAATAATCACTTCCCTTGATCTGCTGGCAACACTCCTACCAATGCAGCCGTTAGTCTTCTTCATAAAAAGGACACGCTGCTGGCTCATACTCAGCTTATTGTCTACTGTAACCCCCAGGTCCTTTTCTACATAGCTTCTGCCCTGTCATTTAGCCCCCAGCCTGTACTGGTTCATGGGATTGTTCTGTCCTAGGTGCAGGACTTGGCAGTTGTCCTTGTTGAACCTCATGAGGTTTCTTTTGGCCCAATCCTCCAATTTGTCTAGGTCACTCTGAATCCTAGCCCTACCCTCCAGTGTATTTATACCCCCCAGCTTGGTGTCATCTGTAGACTTGCTGAGGATGCACTCTATGCCATCTTCCAAGTCATTGATAAAGATATTGAACAAAATCAACCCCAGGACCGACCCCTGGAGGACTCCACTTGATACCAGCTGCCAACTAGACATCAAACCATTGATTACTACCCTCTAAGCCTGATACTCCAGCCAGTTTTCTATCCATCTTACAGTCCATTCATCCAGCCCATACTTCTTTAGCTTGCCTGCAAGAATGTTGTGGGGGACCATGTCAAAAGGCTTGCTTTTACTACTGCACAGTAGCACCTTACTACTGCACAGTAGTGTCACACAGCAGAAACTGTGGCACAACGCTACTGTGTAGTAGTAACAAGCTACTGCACAGTCAGCATCACCATGAAGCCATGTGGGGACACTAGTGTGCAGTAACGCTGGTTGCAGTGCAGTCATTTAGTACTTGAGTATGCAAGTACTAAAAGATTGCTCATTAACAACTGTGCAGTCAACATCTTGTGTAGACATGGCCACAGTCTTTCTGTACAAGTGTTTGTTTATGAGGTAACACTATACTAACATACAGTATAATTCCAGTTCAGGATTTATTTTTTACCTTGTGTTAACAACAGGAAATTCAAAATATGTTCCTGAAGTCTTAGATCATATAATCTTTGATATTTGCATAAATCTAAGCAGTCAGTGCATTCAACTAATAAAAACCAGGGGTAAGAAATGCCTTTGGGTCATCAAGATGTGAAAATAAACAACTTTTTTCTAGAGTCGGCAATTCCATTATTTGGCTCTCTTACTTTCCTGATTTTAGAACACAGATTGCTTTGGCAATCACAGAAAGACTTGTCTTTTTCCGTATGTAGCAGTGCTTGGTTTAACTCAAGTCTCTTGCTTTCTATAGTCTCTCAGACATCGAAGTCTGTAGCAGTGTTTGGTAAGAATGCCCTGCAATGTGCTGTCTAGTGAGGAGACTAGTCTATTCCAGGATTTAGGAGGGCATTAGCCTGAGCTAGAGGTAAAGCTTTAATAGTTCTGATTAAGACCTCAGGGCCCAGAGGTTCCTTCAGTCAGTGCTTCATATGCCAACTAGGATTTGAAACTTAAATAGAGGGATTAAATTGGATTTCCACTTATGGGACTTCTGTTGGAAAGTGGTAAGGACATGAAACCTTTGCCTACTCATTCCAGTCTCACAAGGAATATATTTAACTTAACTCAGGCTAATGTGATTAATAATGAAATATCTTCTTTGTGTTAAAGTGCTTCTCTGACATCTTTCTGTTTAGCCAAGTAGAAAATTATCTGTGAGAATAGCAGTTAATCATCTTCCTTTGACTAAATCTCTGTGTTAGCAACTGTTTTCAAGCAAAGCTAAATTATCTTCTCAGGGTGTATATAAGCCAGAGCATTGTACTGCTCAAGCCTGCAGCAATTTGTCTAAATTGGTGCATGGCACCCACAGTAGGCCCCCTGTTTTGAGTGCATACAGAGCAAAATGACTTACAGTTGGCCCTTTATACAATCCCTGCAAGACCTGTGGATTCTCTACTTATTCCACATGGGGCCAGACAGAGAACAAATAAGGTGGAGTTTGATTCTGTACCCAAGTGAGATGGACAATCTGCTGAAAAGGAGGGAATCCTGGGTTCCAGTCCCTGCTCCTGGATATGTGAAGCTATTTTGTATTGAATAGTCACTGGATGAATGCACCCAGATGCATTAGTTCCAGACCTGTGCAATAGCTGCATTTTAGGTAACTGAGTTTTGACAGTCTGTGGATCACATGGACATGGGCCCCTCAATTCCACCTAAAGTGCAAGCTGTATGTTTAAATGCATTTTTACATTTATTTTTTTATTGCTTTCCTTTGTAATAGATCTGGCCCTAGCCTATTAAAGGGGAACAAAAACAGATAACTAACCTCTGGGAATCAGCCCCAGAAAAGGATGCAGACATGTGTTGGCCAATGTGTAACATACTCTAAAGTCAATTTCTAAGTTTGTTTGTTTGTTTGTGGCTTTGTTTGCAGTCCACAGTAATTAAACTCACTATATGGAACTCCAGTGTTAATCAACTACAGCCTTTGCTCTTCAGTTTTCAGTGGATCTTTAACCTGTGTTCTTTGTGTTTCCAGTTCAAGGAAGATCCCTAGAAAAAACAGTTAATATAACCTGTCTTAAGCACGTTAATTTCAGCTTTGCCAGACTACATCACCTGAGGATCTGGCTCAGGACATGTAGGCTTCAAGACAGATGCATCTTCACAAGCTCTCTGGAGAGGTCTGAACTAGGCTTTGTTGTTCAGAATTTCTTTTCTTTCAGTATATCTTTCAATATATGATATATTGGTGAATTCAGAGCAAATAAAAAAGGCATTTGGCCAAGTATACATCTACTGTGCATTGCTCACATGCAGCAAAGTGGTTAACTTGGTACACTCATGAATCAAACTGATAATCTGACTCTTTCTGCTGTGGTGCAAATAGGCTTTCTATTTGGTTATTTGTCCAAGAGTTATAAGCATTTTTATATACAAGTATTTTGAAGCAGAATACAAAGGAATACATTTTAGATAAGAGCCCTAGATATGCAAAGAAATAAATGATTTCTTTATACTCCACTTCCATTTTCCAGAGTAGCTTCTAATTTCCTCTAAAAAAATTGGAATAAATGACTTTCCAGTGCGACTCTTCACAGATATGTGATATTTGAATGCAGAAAATATTGTCCAAAATAAACAAAAATAGTGAAGGCATCCACCACGAGCTCTCCAACTTGGCATCCCACAGTGGCTCTGTAGCCTTTCTGGATTTTCTCTAGCATTTTCTCCAATGTTTAAACATTCTTTAAAAATAATTAAAGACCTACTTTTTTTTTCTCTTCTAAAGTACTGAGCCCCCACAGTTTCTTTTAACATCAAGTAAAGTACTGAATGACTGAAGTTTCTCACTTGCTTGTGCAGATACTGTTTCACACGTACAACCTGTGTGTCATCTAAATGAGAGTGCCAATCAATGCTCTGAAAAAAAGGGCTCTTACAAAGTGCTGATGCACCTCATCCCAAGGTCATAACTGATATCAACTATAAACTGTTTAAATGTTAGCATTGCTAATTATGTCCAATAGAGAGTTGCAGAATTCATTTGAAAGACAGGATAGCCAGTCATTACTCCTCATAAAGCTTACCCACATCAGGACTAAGAGCAACTGTCAGCTTCAGTATGGTTCATTAATTGCAAGGTTCACTTCATCTACCTAACCACTGGGGACTGAAGGATGTGCAGGCAGCAGGAAGAAGAGGCCCAGAGAAGCAAATGTAGGGTTTCAAGGGTCTGGGCAAATACTGTTTAATCTGGGTCCTCTCTCCTCCCCTTCTTGATGATGGGCACAATGTTGGCCCTCTTCCAGTCTTCAGAGACCTCCCACAAGTGCCACAAGTTTTGGAAGAGTTTGATTGTTTATTGTAGTCTAAGAGAACTATACTAGTGCAAAAAAGTAGGAGATGGATGATGCAATCCTCTAAACCAGGACAAACTGTGCCTTTGTAAAATCATGGATAGATCTCCCCTTGGCTCATGGATAGATCCCCTCTTGGCTCCCCAGGGAACTGGCAGACCTCCTGCATCTTAAAAGGAAGACCTACAAAGGATGAAGGACTGGAACCGCCACCAAGGAGGAATACTTTGCTCTGGCCCAGACCTGCAGAGAGCAAATCAGGAAAGCCAAGGCTGTGATGGAACTCCAGCTAGCTACAAATATCAAGGAAAAGTAAAAAATCCTTTTTTAGATATGTGAGGAGCTGGAGGAAAAGCAAGGGTAACATTGGACCCCTGCTAAACCATATGGGGCAACTGACAACTGACGCCCAGGAAAAAGAGAACTTGCTAAATGGGTACTTTGCGTCAGTGTTTCACCAGCCCCATGGGACGACCCCACCCACTATGGGTCAGGGGGGCCCAGGTGAGGGAGATTCCTTGCCCTCCATCAAAGCTGACCTCATGAAAGAACACTTTGAGAGGCTGGATACCTTCAAGTCAGCCGGCCCTGATGGGTGACACCCAAGGATACTCAGGGAGCTGGCGAGCATCATAGCTCAGCCCCTGGCATGGATCTTTGAGAGCTCTTGGAGCTCTGGTGAAGTGCCCGATGATTGGAAGGGGGCCAATGTCATGCCTATCTTCAAGAAAGGGAGGAAAGTAGATCCGGCAAACTGTAGGCCCATTAGCCTGACCTCTATCCTGGGGAAGATCTTGGAAAAAATTATCAAAGAGGCCATCCTTAACAGACTAGCTAAAGGCAATATCCTGAGGGATACCCAGCATGGGTTTGTTGTGGGTAGGTCTTGCTTGACCAATCTCATTTCCTTTTATGACCAGGTGACCTATCACCCGGACAAGGGGGAAGAGATTGACGTTGTATATCTTGACTTTAAAAAAGCCTTCGATCTGGTATCCCATGATCACTTCTTGGCTAAACTGCCTAACTGTGGCCTCGACCTCACCATGATCTGCTGGGTGGGGAATTGACTCCACGGTAGGACCCAGAGGATGGTGGTCGATGGGAGCCAATCATCTTGGTGCGCTGTGACCAGTGGGGTCCCTCAAGGCTCTGTCCTATGGCCTATACTATTTAACATATTCATCAGTGATGTGGACATTGGTGTCAGAAGTGGACTGGCCAAGTTCGCTGATGACACCAAACTCTGGGGTAAAGCACCCACACCTGAGGACAGGAGGGTGATCCAGGAGGATCTTGACAGGCTCATGAAATAAGCGGACGAGAACCTGATGGTGTTCAACACCGAAAAATGCAAGGTTCTGCACCTTGAAAAAAAACCCCTGCAGCATGCTTATAGGCTCAGTAGTGCTACACTGGTTAGCACTACAGATGAAAGGGACTTGGGGAACATGGTTGACCACAACTCAGCCTTGGTGAGGCCACAGCTGGAGTACTGCCTCCAGTTTTGGGCTCCACAATTCAAAAAGGATGTGGAGAAGCTTGAGAGGGTTCAGAGGAGAGCCACGCACATGATCAGAGGTCAGAAAAACAGACCTTATGATGAGAGGCTGAGAGCCATGGGGCTCTTCAGCCTGGAAAAGTGTAGGCTCAGGGGTGATCTGGTGGTCACTTATAAGTTTATCAGGGTGCTCATCAGGATCTGGGGGAATGTCTGTTCACCAGAGCACCCCAGGGGATGACAAGATCGAATGGTCACAAACTCTGCCTCAACCAATTCAGGCTGGACATAAGAAAGAACTTCTTCATGGTCCGAGCCCCCAAGGTTTGGAGTAGACTGCCGCCAGAGGCAGTTCAAGCACCCACTTTGAACACCTGCCCCTGGGGCAGGGGACTGGACTCAATGATCCTCCAGGGTCCCTTCCAGCCCAAATGTCTATGAAATCTCCCTTAATTTGTCACACCACTTCAAGTATCACCTGTCTCTAGCCAACCTCCAGTAACTGTGTGCTAAAGGCAAACAGACTGGCTATGAGGTAATGCTAGCCGGTCTTTGGATTATCCCAGTCTTTGAGAGAATCCGGGTCCCCAGCAGTGAGGGCTGGCTGGTGGGGTCAACAGGAAGACTGATCTCTGGAAATATTGGCAGGACTCTCAGAGGGGCTAGGTTGTAACCAGATTAGAGGGTAAATAACTTGTCTGAAGATAGAACAAAAAGACTATATAGTCAGTTTTTTTTCTTTTTCCTTTCTCCTTTTGTGTGTGTTGTCTCCTTACTGATTGCTTGTGGTAAAGGATCATCTCCGGGTGAGTAATATTCCAGGCTAGCCTGTTCTATGGAAACGTAGACCTAAAATTCTTTCACAACCTAAAGGGAAGCCATATGGCACTGACAGCCCCTACTGCAACTGTGAAGTCTGGCATAAGTGAAGTGTAGCTGAGTTTTGTGGGGATAAGGAGTTATCTCAGAGTAAACATTAGCATACTCCTTGGGCAGAGCCAACTTTAGGGAAAATGACACTCTGGGCAAACTTGTATTTTGGAGCCTCTGCCCCTCACAAGTCAGCACCACTGTTGCAGGCAGGGGTGGGGATTAGCCAGGGTGGGCCAGACATAGGTGGTGGAAGGCTGGGGCTAACAGAGATCAGCCCTCTCAAATGCAGGGCAACAGGTAGGGCTGCAAGGCAGCCAAGCCACAGGCTCCAGTTAGTTGCAGTTGGGGTGGGTAGAGGCATGCACGCAGCCAGGATCACAGCCTGGCACGTGGATCACTGGCTGTCCAATATGGCAGGAAAGTACTAGTTGATTCTGTGAAGGGGAAGGGGCTTGGGTGGGGGGAACGGGGGGATGGGCAGATCAAGGTCTATGTGTGGAGGGAGGGAACGAGGCAGAGGCAGGGGCAGGGCCAGGGCCTGGGGTGAATGTGGTCCCGGCCGGACCAGGTGGTGGGACAGCAGGAGCCTGGGCTGTTTTGCATCCCTGCCTGCTGCTGCTGGACTGCACTGCTCCCCCTGCCCACCTGGTAGCAGAACACAAATGACATTGCGTGGCTCTCAAGGCAGTGGGGCGCAAAGCCCAGCATGCAGCAGCAGCCACCTCTGCTCTGTGCAGAGATCGGGGAGGGAGGCACGTGCCTCCCGGGCCTCTGCTAGGGTGTGCACAGTGGCAGGGGGCCCCCCTGTGGCCCCGGCCGGGCCCCACCCCCCTGGCTGGCCCCACTGAGCCACCCGAGCTCCAATTGTCCCACCACCCAACCCAGCCAGTGCCCCATTCACACCAGCCCCTGCCCACTCCCTCCCTCAGTGCGGGGGCCTTGATCTGCTCCCCATGGCCTCTTCCCTCACAGACTTACCTGCTGGGATTGTGGGGGGGGGTTGCGCATGCTTAGCCCCGCAAACCATTTTTTCTCCTTCCAGCCATGGGGACAGGGTTGGGGGGAGAGTACTTCTGTGTGCAAGGACTGCTCACACTTGTTTGTGTGTTTGGTGCCTTTTAACCACAATGCCTTGGATGGTCACCCATGTCAGCTACCCCTAAAGCTACCTCTGTCCTTAGGACAAGCAGCAGGACAGTGGGGAGAAATTTTTGGCCAAAGGAGGAGCCCTTAATATGTTTGTGAGGCTTGGTTTCTCAGACTTGGGGCTCTGCGAGTATCCCACAGGGGTTTGTAACAGTTCAATAATAGCTGCCTACTACACACCACTACCAGAAGATGGCTACCTTTCTGTCCAGTCCTGATTCCTGTGTAATACACATGGATATGTAAAAACAAAGTTACACTACAAGAAATGTTTGCCTGTCCAGGGATTCAGGTGTTAACTCTGATTTGTACTACAGAGATAATGGCTCTGTCATGTTTCCATGAGTCTCTGGTGCAGGGAAGGCACAGAATGTGAAACGTAGGCTTCTGTGGAGTTCAACCAGAGCTCCACCCCACAGAAAATAAGCTTTCATAGGCCTTTCCTGCAGCCCCTTCAGCTTTCTTCAGACCTCAAAAAAAGGCTTAATTAGGACTTAAGTGATGCAGAATGATTGTGCTGGCCTTTATGCAGAGGTTAATTTTAACCCTGCTTTATGGAAAGGATCACAAAGCTTTAGAAATGTCTCTTCAGTGTTCTGTCAACTACATTGGGTGTTTTATATGCCTGGGCCTATTCCTAAAATCTTTGGGAATTCTTCTGTAAAATGGATAGTTCCAGACACACATTTGCAGATTGGTAAAATGAGGTAGATTTCAGCCCAAGCTAATTGTATCACCAGACACTGGAGAGAAATCCCTTTCAGTCTGAGCTAACATGGTGGATAAACTGTTTATAATTAAATAACTTAAAGGGTAGTCTATAAACCTAGTAACAGATGGTAGCCTTATAATACAGTCTCTGCTCTTTCCATAGAATTTATTACCAGATGTGCTGCTTCTACCTTACCAGCCTTTTTTTGTGATTAATGATGGATCTTTATTTGACTTCCCATAAAGAGAATCTGGGTTCATCAGGTAAGTATTTTCTAAACAAACAATAAACTAAGCACTCATCCTCAATACATATGTAGCCCAGGTGTACTTGGGTATATACTCCCCTTCTCCAACTGAAGGGAATTGTTAGCTGGCAGGTGTGCTGTTGGGGAACTGCAGACCATTCATTTTCCCTCCATCCCTATAGCACCAGGCCAGGACAGTCAGGGGACTTAACTATATACAAATTTATTTACATGAACTTTTCACAAGGAAAAGAAACATAAATATAAGCATATGTACTATATATATAGACCTTCTATGACCCTAGTGGCAGGGATGTGCCCAGGCAAGTGTCAGCCCCTGGTGTACTGAGCATGTGCACTCCGGGCAAGGACATGCAGTTTCAGATGTCTGTAATGGTGGTTTGGCTGATTTCTGCAGGAGTCTTTGTCTTCCAAATCTTGAGCCAGGGAGGGTCAATGCAGGGTGATGGTTGGGTCGTCGAGTTGATGGTTCGGTCATTCAGAGGGAGCTATTTTTAGACTTATTGCCATTGTCTCTCAAGCACCCTCATTCATTCCCATTCATTCAAGAACCAATTTACATAGGAGGGGTAGGTATGAGTCATAGGTTACAACATCTTATGTAGGGCAGGGGGCACAAGATGGAGGCTTGACATACAACATGGAAACTTGACATTACTTGACATTAGTTTACAGACATAGGCCTAAATCATATAAAATCCATATAAAACAATAAAAATCAATGCAAAAATTATAGGAATACAATATAATACAATATAAAACAGTAAAAATCAATATAAACATAACAACACTATTTCCAATATAAAAAGGAACTTATTACAATAATAGTATACAAGAACTTATGTTAGCTTACCTAGTACTACTTGTAATCACTTATAAGGGATAGAAAAGGCAGAGAGAAAGTCAGAAATGTTTGGGGAAAGGGAGGGAATGCATTTTAAAATAATAATAAAAAAAAAACTGGGGGTTTTGCTGCAGTTGTACTTCACATTCAGGTAATTAATGGCCAAGCTAGGAGGGAAATGTGGAGGTGGACATGTATGATATGACTATTGACACAACATGAAAAAAAAGAATGAAGTAGAAAATATTTGATGTCTAGTAGGGCTGTGCAAAGCTTTGGTCCCTGATTAGATTTGGTAGAGATTCGGTTCGATTCGGTGGCCAAATCTCCGAATCTGAATCAAATCAGGAGACCCTTTAATCTCTCTGAATTGAATCGGAACCCTCTTAATCAATTCGGAACGATTCAACAATTTGGACATAGACACAGCTTTAAATGTTTTTTCTATGTACCTCAGGGTACCAGGTAGCTGAGATGCTGGGGTGGATGGAGCATCCCACAGGAGTGTGGGGGGCTCTCCAGCACACTCGGCAGCAGACCTGAAAGTGGACCAGAAGCACCTGCAGTCCACTTCTGGGTCTGCTGAGGAGCACGCTGCCCATCCCCCCCCCCCCCCGGGCCCCCTACGTCTGCGCCGGGCCTTCTGGGTCTGGAGGGCACCCAGGGTTCTCCCATGCCCCACCGATTGCCAAGCTGGGGGGGGCCCAGCATGCTCAGCAATGGACCTGGAAGTGCACCGGAAGTACTTCCAGTCCACTTCTGGGTTCACCGCCAAGCATGTGGGAGGTGGGAGGGGGGGGCTAGCTCCTGTGGGATCCTCCATCTGCCCCACCATCTCAGCATTCATGAGCCAATCCTGGTACTTAGAGGTATGTAGAAAAAACATTTAAAGCTGTGTCTATGGCCAAATCGCTGATTCTCCAAATCAGCATCGAATCTTCAAATTCAGATTCAGCCGAACCGAATAGGGGACAGTGATCTGAATCAACAGATCGAATCACTGTCCCTGATTCAGGCCAAATCCGAATCAAAATCAAATATGGCCCATTTCACACACTCCTAAGGTCTAGCATTGTGTCTAGTATTAGCAGGATAAATCCTCCAAAATCTCAGAAGTACCAGGATTTGCATAAGGTTTATTCTATCTTGTTTTATAAAATTTCAGCAAGGTAGATTAAAAATCAACATTTTGCACCATAGGAAGCTCAGGACTGTCTGTTTGCTTAAGGAAGTCTTATTGTGATTCAGTTTTAGAAACTGTCTGGTTGCAGACTGCAGTATTGTGTTATTTAAAGGAGATAGCTTGGGTACTAGAAGCAGTCTAGTCATAGAAGCACAGAGTTCAGTGCAAGCTAATTTTTTCTACTACGTGTGTTTGTTTCACTGGAATCTGCAGTGCAGACATACTCTGAATTAGCTTGTGGAAAAGTATCCTAATATGGTGTAGACCCCATCACTTGAGTAATTAAGTGGCATGAAAGATGTACTAAATTAGACAATCCTGCCAGATGAGTTGTGCACTATTTTCAAAAGGAGACTCCTAATTGCTGCATGCAGTTGCTTGCCTTTTTGTATAAGTGTAATTTCTAAAATGAACTAATCATTTGTTTGTTCAAATATTAATTTTGCATGCACAGTTGCATTAACCACATACACACTCATAAGGCACGTCCCCACATGTAGGGGTGTACAGTTGCCACGGCAAAAAAAGTGGCAGCATAAATTTGTGCCTCAGCTTTTAGCTACTGTGCATGCCCCTGTACATGGGGTTGGTGCCTTGCAAATTGTCCCATGTTGGGTAGGGGAGGGTGGGGCCAGTACCTGTGCTGGCCCCAGCATGCTTACCTGGGGTTCTCGGGGCCTCCTGGTGTAGCAGCAGTGCTGATCTGGCCGCTTGGAGTCTGGCCAGCAGCCAAGACATGGCCCTGGCCAGTAGGCTCTATTTCTGGCAGTGCACGCTGCTGCCATGTGCACCACCCTGTATTTTGGGTTTGGTTTTTTGGGGTTTTTTTAGCAGTCGGTGTTTTTGACACCAGGATTTCCTGGTGTAAAAAAACAAAAAACTTGCCACACTGCAAATTAGCAGCATTGTGAATGGGTGCATGTGTCCTGTGTGCAGTTTGCAGCACCTCAAGCAGGTTTGAGGTGCTGCAAACAGCATATGTGCACTTGTCAGGATGATCCCACATGTGCCTTCTTTCTCAAATGCTGGGCCTCCCTTTAAATAAAAAATCAAATCAAAACTGGCATCTTTGTTTTTTTCTCTCTTTTAATTACTATAAGTTGACAAAGACATGGCAGAATGCCATCATACTAGACTCCTTCTAACATCAGTTTGCCTGGACATGTAAAAAACAAACTGAAGAACATAACATTCAGTAGCATTCTGCACACCTTCAGCTATTTCTGGCACTGTAATCTCTTGTCACTGTAGATACTACTGGTACTATTGATGGCCGAAGTGAGTCAACTAATTATGTGCTTTATGAAAGTGTGACTAGAAGTGTAGCAGTGATGAATGTACTACAGCTGCATCAGAATTAACATCAAATATAATGCCATCCAGAGTGTGAAAGGGCATTTAGAAAAAAAATATCTCCTCCGTCAATGGAAAATGTTTCTGTTTACCAGTAGTTGTTGCTCCTTAGGATCTTTAAAAAAATACTGTATTTCACCATTCCCTTCACCAGACTGGTCGGTTTATGAGATAAGTCAAAACCACAATATGTTAAGTCATTATTCATGAATAAATGCAAGAACAGACCGTTTTTCTAGTTAGCTTGAATTTGCTGGTATCTCAAAATTTGTATCTCATTGAAGCCTTACAACAAAAGTGAACGTATGCTTTTAGTCATCTTAGTTTATTTGATGCCATGGTCCCTCATGCCATAAAGAAAATACATTTTTAAAAACTTGTACATCTAAAATGCAAGAAGTTGCATCAAACAAAATATTTGAAAGATATAGTTGCTGACCCAGGGTCTCTGAACACTCAATCTGTCAGATAGATCTTCTCATATCTTTAATGTCACAATTTGTCTTTCATATTCCAGACTTATGAGTACAATCCCCAGAAACTGGCTTCTCTCTGAATAGTATATCAACCACCCCTCCCCAATCCTCTGCAAAAAACATAAGAAAGACAGAAAACTGAAGCCACAGCTGGAAATGCCTAATAGGTGATGCAGTAACCATTTCCCCTGCTAGTGTTGGATTTTTCTGTTGTGAACATCTTGTACTAACCAGAGGCACCTCATTGCATGGCTATCTACTGTCTAGGATCTTGTTGATAATTCCACTGTGTGAAAACAGGTGGGCTTATGGTTTGAACTTGTTTTTCGGTTCTTCAGTGGGGGCAAGTTCAAACTCCTCTATGTTTGCAAATGTTTAATTTATCATAAAGATTTGACTTTATTATTATGACTATATATATTTCAAGGAGAGAGGAAATTAAGATGGAAAAAATGAATTGGAGATCCATCCTCTTCTCAAGGAATACTGATAAGGCCTGGAGTTTTAGTTGCTCAGCTTTCCACATGGGAGCTGAAGGTACCTATCATCGCTGAATATTACACTCTAATTAGTGTTTGTAGTTGACCAGAGATCGGTGTTTGTAGAACTGTAACTCATTGTTGATCCCACACTTATCTGTGATCTTTGAAAGAACTATTCTGCTTTTTCATACAATGCCTAGCACAATGCTAATTCTATTGGGACCTTTGGGCTTTACCCTACCATATGATATTTAATAATAAGTAATGATTATCGTAGGGAGAGAATGTTTCCTTTCTCCTTCATAGCATTATTAAACATTTAGATTGTGCTTACTCCTAAGCGCTATAGGCAGATGAAGTCCTATTTTCATAGATAGTATACAAACATATACCAACAGAGTAATGTTTTTTCTCATGATTCTATGGTAGAAATGTTATTTTTCCCCTCTTTATTATAGATGCATTGAATGCTAGATACCAATGAGTTATTTGTTGGGGTTTTTCTGTGAATCAGTTCAGTAGTTTATGTAAATCCAAAATAGTAACTTTTAGATATATTGATAAAATGTTATCAAAAGAAAATACATTTCTATTCACAGGGATTTTTTTCCAGTTAAACCACCTTACTAGGTAAAGCCTAGATAAACAGAAGAAAAGTGTTGTGGCACGCTCTGCAGACTAGTAATGTTAATTTCCTACAACGTGGTTGTGTCTACATGAGACGCTTAACTTCACATTAGCATAGTTTACTGCTAAGTAAGCATGTGCATGTACATGTGCGCATGCTTACTTCACAGTAAACCTCCCTAATCCCAAGTAAATTTCCTACCTGCAAATACAAGTAGCAAATTTACTTGGGATTAGTAACGTTGCCGTAGCACTCATGTAGATGCCTGACAGAGAGCAAAATCTGTTCCCAGTCAGCCATCCACCAGGGGCAGGAGATAGCTCCCTACCCCTGGGAGCTCCCTGCTGCTGGTGCAGGCCCTGCCACAGGAGTCTGGGTTGGTCTATGTCCCCCTGCCCTGGCAGCAGGGAGTTTCAAACCACCTGCTCCCAGATTGCAGTAACGGACCAGGGGCTGGGCGCTCTCTTTGCATGAGGACAGTTCCCTGCCCAGCCTGGAGCTGGCTGGAACCTGCCCCAGATTGGGACAGTTCACAGCCAGCTCCAGGCTGCGCAGAGAAGCATGTGCAACATGGAGGTGGGTGGGGGGCTGTCCTGTTTCAGGCAACCCCAGACAGCTCTGGGCTGCACATATAGACTTTCCTGCACAGCCCAAGGCTGGCTGGAAACTGTCCTGCTCAGGGGCAGGTCCCAGCCCCATGCCCTGATCTGCTGGTGGGGTAGCTAGCAGCAAGCTAGCTGCTAGCTGCTCCACCAGTGGATCAGGGGAGGGGGGTGGGACCTGACCCTCCCCTTAAGCTCTTTCCAAGCCCTGTGCCCCTCATCAGGAAGCCAGGGCTAGGAGCTCCCTGCTGTAAGGGCAAGGGGACATTGTCCCTGCCCCAGCAGCAAGCAGCTTCCTGGGGCCAAGAGACAGCTGTCTTCTGGCCCAGTGCTCCCTGCCAGCCCCTGAGCTAGCACCCAGGGGGAGCCTGGAGCTCCCCCTGGTGGCAGCAGAGGCCCATTGCAGGGCTGCAGGGCTGCAGGGACCCCTCATGTGTCTGCACAAAAACCCTGACTCTGGAGTAGTTTACATGAGAGTAAATTTGAACTGGAGTAAATGCATATCTAGACATGCTCAGTTAGTATTACTGTTGGGTAAACTATTTTTGCAGGCAAAAGCAATGTATAGCCATAGACATATTAAATCTTTTTTTTTTCATTTTTCCCATAGTAAAAAACATAACTTTGTTTCATAGTTGGCAAAACCTACTATAAATTTTAAGGTCTGAATTTCAAAAATACTAATTTTTTGCTAATTTTGTTGAGATGGCTAGTAGTCTGAGCTTTCTGAAGAAACTAGCACACATTTTTCTTGATTCCAAACTAGTGGTCAATGCATTATACAGCTTTACCAGCCTATACATTAAATATGGTATCTGAATCATTGGTATGACATATTAAAAATTACTGTTCCTGGTTTTTTTGGTTCATGGTAACCAAATGAGTTGATTTAGATCTACCTAGAAAAGCAATAGAGTGTATATTCTTGTTGTTTTGCTACTAGATTTTCGTATAGAATTTTAAAACAGACTTCTGAAAATCATCTTCATTAAATTATGAAAGAATGGATACCAAGCAGATGGCAGAGAAACAGCAGGCCAATTTTTAGTCAGTTCAAAGTCTGAGCTGACGTTTAACCCCCCAGTCTACCCTTTTGAATAGATACTTAGGGGGCGTGTTTACACAAGACATTTTACTATGCAGTACAGCTAATTACTGCATAGTAAGCATCACTGTCTACACATACTGCACAATAATTTCTTCTGTTCATCCTTTAATTTGCTACCTGCAAATGCAAGTAGCAAATTAACTGCTGAGTAATTACTGCGCAGTACAGCATCTGTAGACAGCTGACTGGGAACAAATTTATTCCCAGTCAGCTGGGCAGCAGGCGGTGGGAGATTGCTCCCTACCCCCAGGAACTTCCTTGCTGCCAGGCCAGGCTCCACCACCAGAGCCTAGGTGGGGACAATGTCCCCCTGCCTTGGAGTCAGGGAGCTTCCAGCCCCTGCTCTGCAATTGCAGTTGTGGAGGAGTGGGGGCTGGGAGCTCCCTGCATAGGGAGAGTTCCCCACCCAGCCTTGAGCTATGCAGGGAAGTCTGCACATACAGCCTAGAGGTGGCTGGAGACTGTCCCATTTGGGGCAGTCCCCAGCCACCTCTGGGCTGCATGTGCAGACTTCCCCACGCAGCCTGGAGCTGGCCAGGAACTGTCCTGGTCTATGGCAGGTCCCATCCCCACAGATTTTTCCCAGCCCCATGCCCTGTTTTCAGCAATTGAGGCATGGGGCTTGGAACGAGCTGCAAGGGAAGAGACAGGTCCCAGCCCCCTGTCCCAATCTGCTGGTGGGACAGCTAGCAGCGAGTCCCAGCTGGGCAGGGAATCCCTACTCAGCCAGAGGCTCACTGCTAGCTGTCCCACCAGATCATGGCAGGGGACTGGAACCTTCCCCTCCCCTGCAACTCTTTCCAAGCCCCCAGCCCCTGATCAGGGGGCTGGGAGCTCCATGCTGCCAGGGCAGGAGGGCATTGTCCCTGCCTGGGCTCTGCCACCAGAGCCTGCCCTGGCAAGAGGCAGCTTCCTGGGGCAGGGAGTAATCTCCTAGCCCCCACTAGTAGACAGCTCTCTCCTGGCCCCATGCCCCCTGCCAGCTCCTGATCTAGCACCCAGGGAGAGCCTAGAGCATCTCCTGGCTGCTGCAAGGTGCCAGTGCAGGGCTGGAAGGGGTGGGAGCAGACTGCTGCCAGGAGCAGCAAATCTGCTCCCAAATAGCCGCATGGGTAGATGCCTGCCCAGGGTAGGTTTACTTTGGAGTAATTTACTCCAGAATAAACCCACTCAGCAGTATTTATACATGTAGACCAGCCTAGGAAATGCAGTTGCTAAACAATTCAGTTATGCCAGAGTTCTCACCTTGTTGGTTCCTACTCATTGAGCATGTCTCCATGTGAATTTAAGCATGCTTAAATTTAATGCACATTAAACTAATGTTCATTACGAGTTTTTGGCAGGTGTCTAGACGTGGTGTCAGAGTAGCAGTGTGGCATGTTCCTGCTCTGCTCCTGCTACAGCTGCACTTCCTAGCCCTGGCAGCCCCACCTCCTGGCCCTGGTAACCAGGGACTGAGTCTCCTGCTCTTCAGGGCTGCCACCACTGTCCTACTCACCTGCCACCATTCTGAGCACCTGGTGCTTGGCCACCTGCTGGATGACTGGTACATGGCCTTCTGGGGCCATCGGTGCTGCACAGATGCTGCCACCAGCTACAGCAACCACAGGCTCTGGGACAACCCCACCAGGACCATCATCTCCTTCCTGTCTCACCAGCCCTGCTGCCTCTGGGCCCGCCACACCAGTCAGGACTGGTGACAGTGCATCATACTGCAGGAATGGGATGACAATTGTGGGTTGACACACTCTAGATGACCCAAGCCACCTTTGAAGACCTGCTGATCCACCTTCAGTCCCAGGACATGGAGGTGCACCCAGCCATCCCCAATGACACCTGCTCTACCATCCACACACCTGCTACCTCCTGCCCACCCCCTGGCACCACTCCAGGACACACACATTTTCTATGAAAACCTTTATTCCCCTGACAACCCTCACCCCTACCCGCTCCACCTTCCCCCTCAACCAACAGAGCCCCTTTCCCACACCCTCCCCAACACATAGAGCCCCTCCACCCACCACCCTCCCCATCGACAAAAAATAAAAAACCCTCCTCCCAAACTGAAAACTATGTACAAGAGTCTAAGTCTTCTCTGTGCCCTGGAGTGGGGGACTATACAGTGGGAGCACCCAGGGCACAGAAACCAGTGGCAAGTGGCCAGCATCCTGGCTGCAGACAGTTTCCCCAGTGCAGGACTTACCACGTGTCTGGGGCTGGCAAGGCTGTTGGCTCAGCATGGAGCTCCCTGTCAGCAACAATGTTCAACTGTGCCCAGTGCCCATGGCCTGCAGTGTGTGGCAGGCCAGAGCGTGGCCAGGCCTCCTCCCACCTCCCCTCTCCCCTGCAGGGAGGAGCTGACAGCCAGTGGTGACATGGCCGGCTGCTCATGGTGGGTTGTGAGGATGGACCAAGGACAAAGCAGAAACTGGGCAGATGCATCACCAGAGGTGTCAGGACAGGCTGTGGTCAAGGGCAGGCTGCCCCTGCTGGTGCCACTCACAGGGGTGCAGCCTGTCTCCCAGGATGCCAAAATATGGGTCAGCTCCTGCATGAAGGGCATAGTTTTTTGCACATGCACCCCCTGAGCATCGTGGTGCACCCCCTACAAAAAGGGGTGCAATCCCTGCAGGCAGTCACTGCTCACCACCCCACCACTGACACTGGTGGCACCACCTGTGGGTGGTCACTGATCCCTGGTCGGCGCTCACCACCCCCGCCAACAGTCCCAGTGGCATCTGCGGAAGCTCCCTACTCACTGCTGCTGTGCTTCTGCCACCACCAGTGCAGCCACCCCCCCAGTCGCCAGGGGCACACGCTGTTCATGGTCTTTTGGGCATGACCAAATTGACAGTTGAACTCAGTCACAGCCACCCATTGTGCCTGCAAGACCTTGGCCTTCACACAGCACTGCCATGCCATCTGGGAGTGGCCTCATGCATGCATTCTGCTGGTTATGGCCTCATAAATGTGGGTGTTCAAGCCCGCACCCCACATGAATTGCCTCTGGATGTTGGCCCCAGCCTAGAGTGCCACAACGTCATGCACCTCCTCCTGGGTCCAGCTGGGGGCTTTGGCACTTGGGATGGATGACGGCACACAGGCAGAGCTGGGGCTCGCTGGGGACTATATGCTGGACATGCTCCCTGTGCCAGTCCTCTGGGCCCCACAATGCTGTCCTTGCGATGCCAGCCCTGGATGGCTGCCAGCAGCATCCTGGACAGGGGCATGGCCAGGGACTGTGAGCCTTGTGGCAGAGGCACTTTACCACAGTGCTTGCAAAGAGACAGTGCTGGGGGTAAGGAGCAGCAGGGAGCAGGTGCTGGACCTGCTGCCTTAGAGAGCAGGCCAGCAGCCCTGGGGGAATCTCAGGGCTGGGCAAGTGGGACAGCAAGCTGCAAGCCTTTTGCAACACTCACCTGTAGCCAAGGAGCAGCTCTGGCTAGGGGACAGAACAGGCAGAGGCTGCCTGGGTCCTGTCCAGGGTGCACACAGGACCTGGTGGGTTACTGCAGACAGCACTGGCTCCCTCAGGCTCCCTGTGCTGTGTGCCACAAGGCACACACTGGCTGGAGACTTTTATAGCCTGCAGCTAGGGGCTGCCAGAGAGAAGCTTAGCCCTGGAGGAGAAGAGGCAACCAGCCAGGAGCCCTAGGGCTGGGCAGACCCAGCACTAAAGTCCCTGTGTTAATGTACATTAACGTGTCTACATACACATTAATGTGCTTTAACTAATCAAGCCAAATTTAATACTTACTTTATGCAGGTATTGAATTTAGGTGGGATTAACCTAAAATCACCATTTTTATTGGTGCATTAAGGTTGATCATGTGTAAAGGCACATTAAGGGCATTAAGGGCCTTTAATCGGGCTAGTATGCATTAAATGTGCATATGTAGACATGCCTATTACCTAGCAAGAGTTCTTCCTTCTCCATAGATCCTCTCTCCCTACCAGGATATACCTATGCTGTTTATTTTTCACCTCCACATTTCACATGCAAGCCAGAAACTAAATTCAAATTTAAGCTATTTATACAACAGCCATTGAGGTGCAAGTTATATATCCCAGAGTGACTGTGGGATGATGGTTCTTGAAGAAATCAGGGCCAATTAAACCTATCTTTTCATAAATTCTCAAGAAATGCCTTTTAATTTTTCTGGGTTTTTTAAATGATCAAAATGGGATGTATAACGTTCTAGGCACTATTAGTGAATGTAACAGCCTGCTAGTCAATCTCCTTATATGAGTTAGCTGCCTGGGCATCATTTGTTCATAATTTTTCTTACAAAGTAAGCTATAAAATTAATTTTAACTAATGAATATTTCTGTATAAGATGCATCATTTCAATCTACATTAATGAACAGATGTGAAAAATTACATGTTCCACTAATGAAATAAATTGCCTTATTAAAGGCTTAATCTCATTTCATCAATATTTGATTTGCAGAAGTCATTGATAATGAATGTCACAACAGTCCGGTCGATCTAAAATAATTCCCTTAGTAATATCTCAGACTTGTCATCAATTGTTATTTCTGCATTCTCACTTCTTAAGCTAAGTTCTTTACACTTGTCAAAATAAGAATCCCAACCAATTCAAGAAATTGTGTTCTCTCTATACAGACCCATACAATTTGGGCCCTGGTTACCCAAGGCATCATGCATCACCAAACCTTGTCAGTAGACTTTATCTTGCCCAGAGTGCCTTGATGTGGGTTGGAGGCAAGCCATCCTTAATGGAGGATAATTGACTGTGGAACTCACTCCCCCTTCTGGTCTGTGAGAGCCTACAACTTTTGCACTGTGACAAAAGACTTTAATACTTTCAACCAAGGCTTTGCCAGATGGATCAAAACTAAGATAATGCATTTTTCATTCACTTGCCTAGTTGGTAGTCAATTATTGGGGAAAAAAAATTAGCCCTGATACCCATTAAGCTTTATGGAAGGTAAGTAGACTTCAACAGGTTCCTATTGAAGCCAAGAAAAGAAAAGAAGAGAATAAAATGAAAGAGATTTAACAAAGATGATGTTTGAAAAAGGGAAGTGAAGAAAAGACATTGTAAAGCACTGGATTGAAAAGGAAAAAATATTTAAATAAAAAAGGGAGCTATAAGTAATGGAGAAGACAGTAACAGAAAATAAAATAGTACCTTGGAAATGGAAGAGATATGAAAGAAGTTTTTTTGAGGAGCATAAAGAGAAATTTTAAAATTAATAAAGATAGTTTTATGCTGGAAAAGGTGCCGCAAAATATGCAGCTGAAAGAAAGGAACAACAGAGACCGTTTCTGTTCTTGTTCACACGTTTGCAATCCTATGGAAGACTATGGATTTATCTAGGTGCAAATGAAAGTTTATTTTACAAAATATGTATCCCAAAAAGTTGTCAAACATGCCCTAGATTTCATATATTAGAAAAGAAGGGGACATGACAGTGGAGGAAAGGAAAAGGAAGAGGAAGTGAAGGAGCTAATTAGCAATATCTGTTAAGAGGAAATAGACTCTCTATAGATTCAGTATTCCTTCCCTTGGACTGAGGGTAACTTACATAAATATTTCTCTCTCTCTCTCTCTCTAGATTCTGTTAACCATTTTAAGGTTGATTCTCAAGAGATCTGGAGAGGAGAATTTTTGGCCACGTCTTTATCCTTGCAATTAAGAAGTGCAAGAACTTGACATAGGTTCAAACATGCAAATAAGAGTAAATCTTTCTTCAGCTTTTTAAATAAATCCATCTGTTTACCTTATATTAGGAAAGGTTTTCCTGTCTCTGTCTTTTTAGAGTTATAGTGCTTAAGTAAGTTATGTATTAATTCTCTCAAGGGAAACTCAGTTGTGTTTCTGCAACACAACAAAGTCTATCAGGCACAAAGTAACACTGTTTTATGAAGTCAAATGTGCCAACACCCCCATACTGTAACTATGTATCATTATCCTGAGTAAGCCTCCAGCTTTGCCCAAGCTACCCATCTGTGAAGAAGGAGGCAAACCAGCTTCCCCTCTTTCCCACTCCAACACATTGGTTGAGATGGTCATCAACACTCAGGTCAATTGCACGCATTATGGCTTCTGGAACAGTACTTTAGATAACTGTCAGTAGGTTTGCAAAAATGTAGCAGTGCTAAAACAGGCTTATTAGCTCCTCCCAATTACTTCCAACCACAAGTGTTAAGCACCTAAGCCCGCGCACAGAGCCTGCAAATTGGGTCTGTTAAGGGGCTGATGGTCAAGGATAATCTATTAACCCTTCATTTGAATTGGATTTGATTCAAACTGCATGAAGCAAATCAGTTAACATGTTTTAGAAAATGGTGAACGCATCTACGAACAGCCTATATGGCTGGGGAACTTTAAAGGCTGCATCAAGGGAAAGAAAATACTTTAGCAAGTATTTGATGTATGTACCACATTTTCTCACCTACAACATGCACCTTGCCCTGCAAAATTGGGGTCAGTGTTTTAAGCAGGGAAGTTGTTTTCTTTGTTGGAAAAGAAACAAGCCTGGAAATGCTTTGCAGCAGCCAAGATGGTTGTCACTTTTGTCTGCTCAGCAAACTGAAGGGGTGGAGTCCATTAGGGTTAACCCTGTGTTAACACTCTGACAACTGTGGCTATTAGGTAAGCAGTGTAACCTTGTACCTGATGCAGCAAGTGAGCTACTAGTAGTATCTTGATGAGGCCTGATCACTACTTTATTTAAAGGAACTTGTATAAAGAACTACTTACAATAAAGAATTAATAGTCTTGCTACTGCCCTTGCAAGGTCTGGGGCCTAACCTTATGTGACATACAAGTAAGTCCTCCTGGAAATATAGAGTGTTCAGGAAGCATAGCATTGCAGGAGATAGTCTGTCTTATCAGGAAGTTCTTGATGTTGCATTTCCTGGATACTCTGCATTCCCAAGAGGACTTACTCTGTGTCACAATTATCTGGTTGTAACTTTGGTAAAAGCTTTTCTCCCCCCTACATTCTGCCTTGAAAATCAATGGTGTGCATTTTATTTGGGGGCATGTTATATGCAAGAAAATATGGTTTATAACAAAAGTGGGCACATTTACATGAGATGCTACACTGCCATAGCGATGAGCTATAGCAATATAGCTTATTGCTTTGGCAACATAGTGTTAGCAAGCACAAACTGTGACACCGATGCTATGTCACCGAAGCAATGAACTATGTTGGCATAGCTCATTGCTACAGCGATGTAGCATCTAAAAATAACTGAGTGCCACTGGGACTGCTCAGTCTTGGCAGGCACTGCAGTCACAAATGACACATGTAGAAGCTCCCACTAACATAGACCATAAGACCAACTGCTGGCTGAAGAATTCCAACTTGAGAGTAAAACTTATCAGTGAATACTAATTAGCTTATTGTTATTAGTTATTAATTGGATTGTACGTAGGGCACGTAGGACCTTCTCATGCTAGGCACTGTACAAAGATGGAACAAAAGTACAGTCCCTTCCCCTTCTTAAATCTAAGTGGTACCCCCTCATCCACTAGAAACTAGTGTGGGATGAAACTGTCCACCAACCCGTTATAAATTGCAGAACTGGGGTCTTGAGATGACAGAGCATAAATGAAGATGCATAAAGCAGCAGAATATTTCATATTGCTGTAAAGGTTTTTTGTTTTGTTTTTGTTTTTTTAATTGGGATGAAATCTTGACACACAGTTAAATTAAATCAGTGTCAGGTCTTAATATGATAAGTCAATTAGTCTCCCCCCTGGAGCATTCTCCATTTACTTGGAATATTCAATAGGTGGCACACATTCTGTGTTTATCAGCCTACATATCTATCCAGCCTGACTTTAATTCATACTAGTATCTGCTCTGAGGTTACATGCTAAAATGTAAGATTAAAATCTTGGGATATTTATACAGAATCAGTTTAACACTCTAATTAATCAGTTCTTTTTGACACACTGCCCTTTCCATATCTTTCTCTTAGAACAAATAAAAAAGATAACTAAACATTATATAAAGCAAGCAGGTATAAAATACCTTTAGGATGAGCATTTCATTATGTTTTAGAAAAAGGAGGGGTTCATAGAGATTAATTGGCTAAGTGAGACACTTTGGAAAATGAACATTTCCAAGTCTGCTTTTAAAATAAATACAGAACATTAGCTGGTATTGTGTCATAGAGCAGGGGACTCTAGACACTGAGAGTATAAAATATATGAGCTCTTAGAAATTGAAGTTTATATTTAAGAATTATAGAAATATTTAGATACTGGGAGACATAATCTCATTTAGACAGAGAGTCATAAGAGAATTGTAATTCAGCTTGGAAAAAAGGGCATTGTGGAGTTTCACTAAAGAACACATTTTTAGATGGAAACATGACAAGGAGAGTACTTTGGATATCTGTGAGATCTGACTAATGGATTCACAGGCTTCACACTGGGCATAATCAGGCACGAGTATGTGAGGTTCTTTTAAATACAAAAAAAACCTTTGAACACAGTATTCTGTTAGAAGACAAAGTAACAATGCTCATATATTTATTTTCTAGGCCTGTGCAAAGCAGTTAGTATTTGCTTCGGATTCAGATTCAGCCAATTCGGGGGACAGTGATTCGATTCAGTGATTTGAATCACTGTCCTGAATCAATTCAGCTGAATCTGATTTGGAAATTCGGCTGCTGGTGTATCGCTGAATCAGCCAGGCCCATCCCTGCCTGCTCTCCCAGCCCGGCAATGGCTGCCCCTCCCACCCCAGCTCCCGGCACTTGTTAAAAAAAAACCTTGACTCAGTGGGTGCTGCTGGGCAGGGGACAATCCCCACTGCTCCCCACTGCCCTACGCTGTGTGAGGGGCTCTTCATGAGCCCCCTGACCCCCCACTTGCTCTCCCAGCCCCCCATGGGTACCCCACCCTTGCCAGTTCCAGCCATTTAAGAAAAAAACCTGAAAAAACCCCAGACTCACCATTCCTG
>NW_005842520.1:435764-447240 GCF_000455745.1 Alligator sinensis
GGGCTGGCAGGTTCCCCCCATGGTCCCCTCCCTCACCCCCTACTTACCATGTCAGAGTTGGCTGCAGCTCCCTGCTGCAGCCACCAGGGACTGCCTGAATCATCAAAGCTTGCCGAATCTTTTCTGAAGATTCAGAGAGCTTTGAATCGATATGGACCTTTTGATTGGTCCCCTGATTCAATTTGGATTCGGAGATTCGGCCACCAAATCGAGCCGAATCTCCTCCGAATCAAATCACCACCCAAAGCTTCATACAGCCCTATTATTTTCCTTTTGGAATATCATAAAATTGTAAACTCTATGCATGGCAGGATTAAGACACTATAATTCTCATTTCAGAAGTCATAGAATATAGATAAATTGTAAAATAATTTATTTCCTGAACTAAAATTAAGATAGATATATGTGGAGGATTAGCAAACCCCATATGGGAAACAAAGGATGTGGACCACCAGTGACATTCAGGTAGGGGTCCCATTTAGACCTGAACTGCTGGCAGTCCTGGCTCCACATTCTCTAGGACTATTAAAACGGTCAGCCTGGGAAGAAAAATCAGGCTAGCCTGAGAAGCTAAATAGTATGATGTCCCAAGTATCTGGTGCAGAGATGGGCAGCTTCCACTAAAGAGTTCATCAGGCAATAGCTATGCTGAAAGGCACTGAGATGATGAAGATGTTTCTGTGATAGAGGAACATGAGACAATAGGACAGAGGGAAGAGGCTACTGACCTTGCAATAAGAAGGGGCCTAAAGAATTTGAGTGTTGAGTAAGGTATATCAGGTTCCTACTGATAGCTGTGCAGGGTCCTGGGTTAGGATTCAGGGGAGAAAAATGAGTTTAAGTTCACCTACCTCAGTCCAATTAGTGAGAGAGGAGTCCACAACAAAGGAATTGGTAAGTATGGTAGAAATGTAACTGGACTAACTGTGACTGCTTCCAACCCAGGACAGACTGTACACAGGAGAATACATGAAGCCCAGTAGGCTAAGGTAGAGAGTAAATTAGAATGGTGCCATTGTAAGGTATCATCTTTACCAGAAAAATGAACAAGAGTCCAGTCATCAGACATTCCTAATTACTTGTCTGATTACTGAAACTGAAAGGAAGCATTTAAACGTGATAATTTTAAAATAACCTCTAAACATCCAAATTGGTGTTCCTTGCACACTTGCACTTCCTTGCACATTGTTACATGTTGAGGAGTGTGTAATCTTAAGTATAGTTTCTTAACACTACACCTATAAGTTCAGAAATATAAAGAACATGAAAAGAACAAGAAACATGACTGAAAGTGTTTACCAGAAATCCCTGCAAAATATATTTCATGCCAAAAACGTCTAACTTAGTAACATATGCTCATTTAATTTTCTATTAGAAGATAGAAACCTAGAGATTTATACTTTTTAAGCACCATTTGCTGATTGTTGAATATTTTGATGGTAATGCATTTAATCATAATATGATTAGTCACACGTCCTGTAAAATTGAGCTGGCCAAAGTGATTTGTCCTTTGTTTTCTAAACACTTGGCCTGCAGTATATAAAAGAAGAACTTATGCTTAAACCTGGGTTGCTTCTTAAACCAGAAAGCAGATGACAGTCAAATTAATTGTTCATTTGCTCTATTTCATTTCTTGTGTATTTGACATTTGTCAGATATCATTTTAGTGCCATTAGACATATATAAGCATGGCATAAAAACTAAATTGATTTAATGATTCTATAAACTCAAAGCAGTTTCTAGTTTGACAGGCATAATTCATCTAGTTTACATGCATCTCACTTGAAAAAAAGCCTGGTAATGTACAGGCAGGAGCACCCTAAAGGTAGGAGAAAACTACTTCTTTCTAACCACTTCTGCTAATAGGCTGAAGAAACAGAACTGACGTGCTGGAGAGGGAGCTATTGCCAATTCTCTCTCTCAGGCCACTGGAGAAAATGTTTACCAAAATTTAATTCAGAACGCTGAAAGATGCTGGATGCTACGTAAACTAATGCTCCTACAAGCAGGAAGTTTAGGGTAGAGCTATTTGGAGGGCTTATTCAAGAAGGCTGTTAATGAATATTTTGTGTCTCTTTTTTGTCAGCATTTCATTTTCTTAGGAATTTAATTAATGACTAGCACTACATAGATGCTAGTGTCTGTGCTCAGGCAATTCTTTCTATGAATAACGAGCTCCCTCTTTAACAAAAGTAGTACAGAATAATCACTCCTTAATGCCCACCCTCCTCCACTAAATGTTTCCAATTTTCTGCAAACGGTTTTTCCCCAAGAAGACAATGAAGTAAACCTAGATCCTACTAAGTTTTAGGTTAGCCACCTAGACTATGAACAGATGTTGCCAAATGAAGCAGGTCAGCTGCAGGATGTGACCCTCCCTTGTTGATCTGCTTCATTGGGTGAAACACGTCACCTGTTGTCCCACATTGGGCAGGGGCCTGAATCTGGAGGACAGTAAATAGCATGTTCCTCTTACAGAGATATGCCTCAGAGATTCCCCAGGACACATCTCTGTAAGAGGGGAAAGCCAGCATTGGCTGATTGCAGTGATATGGCCCAGGCAGTTTCCAAGAGATATCTCTGTAACTAGGAACCCTGGCTTTTCCTACTTAGAGATGTGCCTCAGATTCCCCAGGGTGCATCTCTAAGAGCAGAACCACAGCTTTCTCCACTTACAGGGTGTATCAAGGCAAGCAAGCATATGCGTATTGCTGCATCTCAGAGCAATTTGAGATGCCACAAGAGGCACACTGGGAATGAAAATATGTTCCCTGCACTGCATATTTGTGGCACAGACTCTAAATTGGTACCAGGAAATCCCAGTATAAAAAAAAAACCACATAGGAAAAAAGTGGTGCAGAGCATGCTCCTGGAGCATACTCTGAAACAACTGGAGGCTGGGTCCTCCATAGAGATGCTCTATCACCCAGCCAGAGCATCTCTATGGCTGCCCTGCTGCCCCAGCATGCTGGAATAAATAGGAGCAGGGCAAAGCTGTGGTGGTGGATCAGACACAAGCTCTGTTCCTGGTAAGTAGGGATGTGGGAGATATGGGGTTTCTGGGTAGGTGCAGGGCCTTCTCTAGGGGGGCGCAAATTGGGGCAACCGCCCCAGGCTCCGCACTTTGTGGGGCCCCACAGAACTGGGCGGAGTGGCCACAGTGACTCTGCACCACCAGCACTGGCTTTGTGTTCAGCTGTTCACTACCCACCCTCCCCCCCCACTGGTGGCAGTTTCTTTATATCCAGGGCGTGTGGGATCGGGACAGGGTTCAGGCCTTGCATGAGCTGATTCACCCCTGGCCCCGCATCCTGCTTGGGTCGACTCTGAGTAGGTGTGGGGGGTAGAGGAGAAGTGGGGGGGAGGGTGTTTGAGTGGGTGTGTGGGGTTTGTGGGGGGAGTTGTGGGTGTGGGGTTTGTGTGGGGGGAGCTTCAGGGGGACCACCACATGCCTGCTCCCCCTCCACCCACCGTCTGTGGTGCACAGCCCCTAGTGCTGGCAGCAGCAGCCAGCTGGGCTGTCAGGGCCACAGCCCACTGCAGGCTCAGTCCCGCAGTGGCGCAGCACCATCTGACCCAGGGTCTGCACATGGTGGATGGAGCTGGCCTGATCCAGCCTGGCCCAGCCCCTCCTGCCCCTCCACTGCTAGCATGTGCAGTTAAATAGAACTTGACAGCTCCTGCCATCACCTGCAGCTCTTGTACACAGGTGTGCACTAGCAGGGTAGGCTAGGCTGGATCAGGCCAGCTCTGTTCACCATGTGCAGACCCCAGGTCAAGTGGTACCATGCCACCATGGGGCTGTGCCTGCAGTAGGTCATGGCCCCAACAGGGCAGCTGACTGTTGCTGCCACTGCTGGGGGCTGTGTGCTGCAGTGGGTGGGTGCGGGGGTGGGAGTGTAGCACCCCCACACAAACCCAACCCCCCACAAACCCCATCCACACACCCCAGCCTCCCCAATCCTCCATCCCCACATGCACACCACAAACCCTACATCCCCCCACACCTCCCACACACCCACCCATGAACTCCCCCACAAACACACCCAAGAACCCCACACCCACACCCCTTCCCACCCCTCTCCTGCAAGCCCTCCCCACACACACACATTTTACACCTTGCATGCCCAGCTGCCAGACAGAATGGGACCTGTTGGAGGGAGCTGTGGCTGCAGAGACAGCTGTCCCCACATCCTGGTTAGCAAAGGTGTCAGGGGGAGCTATGATTTTTCTATGATAAAAAAACCAAAAGCAAATACCAAAGCACATAGATATTTAGATTTTATTTTATTATGGTGATAGAGGCACTGGTAGGCTTCCAAATTGCTTTAAAATTCTAAATATATCAATAAAACATTGGCCAATTTCTCTCTCTCTCTGTATATGTATATGAGTGGTGTTTCATTTTAATTCTAGAAGATCACAGATTTTGGGGTATTTTCAAGAGTGCACTTGGGATTTTTTTACCAGAGAATTTGAATTGTTTTTAAACCGGGAACACCATGATTCCTGCTAGTGAGGCAAGTGGCAGGACCCAGGCAGAGGAGCCTGCCCAGGGCTGGGACTGGGGATCCAGCTGGAGGGTAAATGAGGTGGCTGACCTCCTGGCCATTTGGGAAATCTAGTTTCTAGACCAAACTCAATCTAGTTTCTCGACCAAGATCAATCTGAGGGGATTGATACCTGCATCTCTCATCTCCTAGGAGGCTGCTTTAATCCTTTGGCTAGAGGCTGTTTAGGGCAGGAGATGCAGGGTCAGAGAACAAGATAAATTAGCGTGCATGAAACATTGTGGATTCAAAGCCAGATAACTTCCAGGACCTAAGCTAACTTTTTTTAAAGCTAGTCCATAATGTAGACACATCTAGTCACCTAGTTATAATACAATGCTTATCTGTCTAACCCTGAGATCTTGATGCTATTGGTTGCCTGTGTTGCTGCCACATTCACTGGCAAAGTATCTAAGCCCTTTTGCGGATCTAGTCTGAAATCTTTGGTAAAACATGGAATTGAATTTGGATCTCCCAAAGCCCAAGTTAATGCTCTGCATGAAGAGTATCAAACATATGACCCAGGGGCCAGATCCAGCCCACAGAGGTGTGTCATTGTACCTACAGGGCTTCTCTCTATCCATATGGTTCACCTCTGGAGCCAGCCTGTACTGCTCCTCACCACAGCTTCTAGAGCTGCTCTGCTGATGCAGCCAGCACCCAGGGGATTAACAACCCCAACCCCCACATCAAGTTTTGGATTTGCAATCGCCATTTGGCATGGAAATCTACAGTAGGGCAGCAAGCAGCAGCACCATTGACTCCTGTGTCCACTGGTTGCACAGTAGCTCTGATGGGTGCATCAAAAAGCCCCATGGGCCAGATCCAGAGGTGGATGGTCCAGCTCACAAGCAGCCCATGTTCTGGACCTCATTAGTTTGACACCACCGTTGTATACACTGAAGCTTTGCTTCACAAAGAGCTCTACACTACTGAAAAAAAATTGAAATTTCATTTTTTTTAAATCTCTGTTTAAAAATGTTTTTTATTTTCTCCCTTTGTACATTCATTCTGTTATTCTTACATTATTTGATAACATTTCAGTAGTAGTGAGTAATACCAAGGCATGCCATATGTGCTAATACTAGGAGACAGTAGTTAGAATAATATATTATTTTTATATTTGTATATAATCATTTTTAAATCATTAAGAGCAGCTATATTGTGGTACTGATTGACAAATCTTATCTTGTTTTCCAAATCAAAGTGTCTTCTGTATATGTAGTACTTACATAGTTTGAACAAATAAAGTAGGTAAGCAGTTAGTGTATTAATTAGAGGAGTGGTTCTGACAGTCTGTGATGTAGATGGTTACACAGTCAGGTGAGTGGCAAATTGGCTTAGGGGTCATACCCAGGGAGTGGTGGTGGATGGGTCAATATTGACCTGAAAAGATGTGGGCAGTGGAGTCCCGCACGGCTTGGTCCTTGGACCGATGCTACTCAGTGTCTTCATCAGTGACTTGGATGAGGGCGTGGAGAGCACCCTGCCCAAGTTTGCAGATGATACCAAATTATGGGGCAAAGTTAACACAACAGAGGGTAGAGAATGGATCTAGGCAGATCTGGACAGGTTGGAAAAATGGGAAGAACAAAATAGGATGCAGTTCATCAAAGACAAGTGCAAAGTGCTGCACCTGGGCAAAAAGAACCACCAACACACTTACAGGCTGGGGGATGACCTCTGCAGCACAGCAATGGAAAGGGATCTTGGAGTCATAGTTGACTCCAAGATTAACATGAGTCATCAATGTGATGAAGTGATCAACAAGGCTAACTGCACATTATCATGCATTAGCAGATGCATGACAACAGGTCCAGGGAGGTGATGCTTCCCCTCCTGGTGCCCGCATTGGTCAGGCTGCAGTTGGAGTACTGCACCCATTCTTGGACACTGCACTTCAAGAGAGATGCGGATAATCTTGAGAGGGTTCAGAGGAGGGCCACTCATATGGTCAGAGGCCTGCAGGCAAGGCCGTACAAAGAGAGACTGAGGGACCTAGACCTCTTCAGCCTTCACAAAAGAAGGCTGAGAGGTGAACTTGTGGCTACATATAAATTCATCAGGGGAGGGCAGCAGGAAATAGGAGATACTCTATTTATTAGGGCACCCCCTGGAGTAACTAGGGACAATGGCCACAAATTGACAGAGAGCAGATTTAGGTTGGACATTAGAAAGAACTTCCTCACAGTAAGGGTTGCCACAATCTGGAATGGGCTTCCAAGGGAGATGGTGCACTCCCCTACCCTGGGGGCCTCCAAGAGAAGACTGGACAAGCACCTAGCTGGGGTCATCTGACCCCAGCGTTCTTTCCTGCTCAGGGCAGGAGGTCAGACTCAATGACCTACTGAGGTCCCTTCCAACCCTAACATCTATAAATCTTCTTAATACACCAGAAAAATGAATCCCTAACTCACAGATATTGAAAACAGCTTTGATTTAAAAAAACCAAGAAAAGATGCTTTGATGGGTGTGTCTACACAAGACACTAGGTAGTGTCGGCAGGCACTAACTGTGACTCCACTGCCACTGTGCAGTAGGTTGTTGCTAATGCACAGTAGGGTAAAAAATGACCGATGAACTACTGGGACTGTGCAGTACCAGCAGGTACTGCACAGTCATTTAGTACTTGCAAGTACTAAATGACTGAGCAATACCAACTGTGCAGTTGGGGCACTTGTAGACATTCCCAATGAGTATTAAGTAGCAGATGCCTTTAATGACTTATTTTTTAAATAAAATTAAATTTAAATAAGGTAAAATAAAATGTAAATTTATACAGTAGTTTAACTATTGGCAAAATGATGACATAATGTCATGTCATCCATGAAATGTTAGTTTTACATAATATGCTTTCCTATTTACAGGTAATAATATAAACATAGTAAAACTGAAAAGTTTATTTTGAAAATCAGATTTCCAATTTTTTCTTGCATTAATTTTTAAAACAGTTTGGATTAGAAAAAAATGTTTATGAATAAATTTCAGTGAAATCAATACGGTTTCATATATATGGAAAAAATAATTTTGTCAGACTGGCAGGTTTTTAGAGCAAAATTAGATGGATCTTGGATTCCTTACATAGAATCATAGAAGTAGGGTTGGAAGGGACCTTGTAGATCTTCAAGTCCGACCCCCTGCCTGGGCAGGAGGAAAACTGGGCTCAAATGACCCCAGTCAGGTAGGCATCAAGCCGCTTCTTAAAGACCCCCAGGGTAGAAGCCAGCACCACTTCCCTAGGAAGTCGTTTCCAGATCCTAGCCGCCCTAACTGTGAAGTAGTTCTAACGAATGTCTAATCTAAACCTACTTTCCAATAACTTGTGGCCATTATTCCTTGTTATCCCGGGGGGCGCTAGGGGAAACAAGGTCTCCCCCAAACCCTTCTGGTTCGCCCTAGTGAGTTTATAGATGATCACCAGGTCCCCCCTCAGCCTTCTCTTGTGAAGGCTGAACAGGTTCAGGTCCCGTAGCCCCTCATTGTAGGGTCTGCCCTGCTGTCCCCGGATCATGCGGGTGGCCCTCCTCTGGACCCTCTCAATGTTGTCCACATCCCTCTTGAAGTGGGGTGCCCCGAACTGCACACAGTACTCCAGCTGCGGCCTGACCAGTGTCACGTAGAGGGGGAGGATCACCTCCTTGGACCTACTTGAGATGCACCTGTGGATGCACGATAAGGTCCGGTTAGCCCTGCCGACCATGACCTTGCATTGTTGGCCAGTGTTCATCTTGGAGTCAATAATGACTCCAAGATCCCTTTCTGCCTCCGTGCTCTCAAGAAGGGAGTTTCCCATCTTATAAGTGTGCTGCTGGTTACTACTGCCCAAGTGCAGCACCCTGCACTTTTCAGTATTGAAACACATCCTGTTTTTGTTAGCCCACCCTTGCAACCTATCCAGGTCTTGCTGCAGTCTTTCCCTCCCTACTAGTGTGCCCACCTCACCCCAAATTTTGAGATTACCCTTGAGATTTTTTTTCCAGATCTGCTTCATGAATCAGAATTCTGAATTCCTTTCCTAAAGTCACTGACATAACCAAACAGGGTCTAATTAGATCATCGTTATGCAAATGAAGAATTTTCCTTTTTCAGTAACTGTGGACTCAGAAAGTCTCTGGGTCCAAAAATATATCCAGTCAATAATTCAACTAGCAAAAAGTTGGACTAAGCATATGCACTCAGACAAGCAGAGCATAGGACCTGTTTTACAGACTAATATTTATAATTTAGGTTATGAACACATGAATGGGTTAACCAATTGCCAGTCATACTGTCCTGGTTTAAAAAAATGCAACCTCTAAGAAGTCATGTATCCTGCCCAACAGTGGCAAGTTAATTTAGTCAAATGAATTAGGGCTAAATGCAACTACCTGACTTTCAGCACAGAGCCTGCTCATTTCTCATGCTTTTAAATGCACTGCCTGCTTCTTTGAACTCAGCTGCTATGATGTGATTCACTCCACGTTCATGCCTCAAGCTTTGCCTCTCTGTTCAGGCACTGCATGCTGCATATTGTAGTTCTCTGAAATTAATCTGTGAATAGAATTTTGCTGATGCTCAAAATTTTGGGAAAAGGAGAGATGACAACTTGGTCAGAAGAAGGTTTTACCTCCTACCATTTCAGGGTTTTAAATATAGTTTATTTGCTGTAGAGTGTCTCTCAAAAAGTAGGCACTAGCTTTCACTGTAGTCATTTTCAGTGACTTACATAACTCAAATTCACTATTTTTAACTAGGTGCATTCACAAAGCCCTACATTGGCTATACATCAGGAATCCCTTTACCTTTTTACTTTCGCTTGCACCATATATATCAAAATTTCCAAAACCACTCAGTAATACAGTTGTAGAAGGAACATACTGGAACACTCAGTATGGTGTGTTGCTACTGTAATTTTTCTCCCTTACTAGTCTCAATGGAAAGTTGTTCCAGGACTTCATTCCTCTGATGATTAGAAACCACCTAATTTCCAGCCTAAATTTATTCATGATCAATTTATACCCATTTGTCTTTGTGCAAATTGTCTTTTAGCTTTCCCCCAGCTTAAGTATTTATAGGGAGCAATCATATGCCCTGTGCTAAGGGGATAGCTAGACTAAATAAATCAAGCTCCTTTTAGTCTTCTCTCATAACACAGTTTTCCTTCCCTTTGCAGCCCTTCTCTGAACCTGTTCTTTGAATTTCTTTCCTGGTTGAGGGTGGCAGTATCTGAGGTGTGATCTCACCAATGACTTGTATAATTAATACAAGGCATTAATATTTTCTGATCTCTACTGAAAATACTTTGACTGACACATCATAGGATCATAGCTGCATCCTATTGGTGGCTCTCAGTCTTCCCATGGTCAGTTAATGTAGTTGGGTTTTCCTCCTCAATCATTTCTGATGATCTCCTAGTATTAGGCATCTGTCTGTCTCACAAGACAACAGAATTATGTGGAGTGAGGCATCAGCTTGCTGAATATCTGTGAGTTTGGCTATAGGGCCCAATCTTTGAGTGGCAGTCTCCTCCATACTTACCACATTTGAAGTTCATATCAAACAATCCTGAATGCGAGGCAGGGTTCTTCCTGAGGTTTCTTCTTTCTTCTGCATGTTCGGCTCTTCTTTCTTTGTTGATCCTCAACAATCTTCTCCCAGTTGTTTGGCTTGATGCTCATTGCCTTCATATCACAATTGCAAGCATCTTTGAACTTGAGATAAGAATGTCCATGTGGTCTTCTTCCTGTAAAGAATTCTCCATATGAGAGATCCATAGGTATATGGCCATCATCCATTCTCCACATATGACTAAGCCATTGAAGTCAACACTGGCTAAAAAAATGGATGCTCAGAATGTTGTCACATTCCAAGACCTCAGCATGGCCAACTTTGTCCCACCAGGAAATTCCTAGAATGCGGTGAAGACAACATAAGTGGAAGCGGTTAAGACACTTTTCTTGACTAGAATATGTGGTCCAAGATTCACTGCCATACAAAAGGGTGCTGATAACGCAAAGACATACTTTGATCTTGGTTTTAATAGTCAGTTTGTTGTTCCACACTTATTTATTCAGTATGCTCATGATACTTGATATTATGGCCCATAACATTGGTGTCTTGATGCTGATTGTAAGACCAACCTCTTGGCAGGTATGAGTGAAGCAACTGATAAGGCTTTGAAGATTGCTCTCTACATGGGCTATCAGTGTAACGTCATCAACATGTAGCAGTTCACAAATCAAAACTTTCTGCACTTTATAGATTAATAGATTCATAGATGTTAGGGTCGGAAGGGACCTCAATAGATCATCGAGTCCGACCCCCTGCATAGGCAGGAAAGAGTTCTGGGTCTAGATGACCCCAGCTAGATGCATATCCAATCTCCTCTTGAAGACCCCCAGGGTAGGGGGGAGCACTACCTCCCTTGGGAGCCCGTTTCAGACCTTGGCCACTCTAACTGTGAACAAGTTCTTCCTAATGTCCAGTCTAAATCTGCTCTCTGCTAGCTTGTGACTATTATTTCTTGTAACCCCGGGGGCATCTTGGTGAATAAAACCTCACCAATTCCCTTCTGTGCCCCCGTGATGAACTTATAGGCAGCCACAAGGTTGCCTCTCAACCTTCTCTTGCGGAGGCTGAAAAGCTCCAGGTTCTCTAGTCTCTCCTCGTAGGGCTTGGTCTGCAAGCCCTTAACCATATGAGTGACCCTTCTCTGGACCCTCTCCAGGTTATCCGCATCCCTCTTGAAGTGCGGAGCCCAGAATTGCACGCAGTACTCCAACTGCGGTCTGACCAGCGCCCGATAGAGGGGAAGTATCACCTCTTTGGATCTATTCATCATGCATCTGCTGATGCACAATAAAGTGCCATTAGCTTTTCTGATGGCTTCGTCACACTGCCGACTCATGTTCATCTTGGAGTCCACTAGGACTCCAAGATCCCTTTCC
>NW_005842520.1:448323-451249 GCF_000455745.1 Alligator sinensis
CCGTAGGCTGCCCTGGATTTCTCTGGTCAGCCAAGGAAGCCTCCTGGCCCCTTTCCCTCTTTTTCCTCGCATCGGGATCGTCTCCCTTTGTGCCTGAAGGATCATTTCCTTAAGGCACAGCCTTAGTTCTTGCTTTAAAATCACTTCAAAACTCCTACTCTGCAGTGCGTCCTTGACTAATCGCCTGAGTTCATTGAAATCTGATACCGATCCAATTTCCAACACCAGCCTGGCAGCTTGGAGAGCTGTGTGCAGCTAGTGAGTCTGGTGTATGTGGAAGGGGAGGGGAGAGAGGGCAGATCAAGGTCCCCACGGTGAGGGAGGAGTGGAGCTGGGGCTGGGGCAGGGGCTGGGGCAAGTGCTGCCTAGCTGGGGACAGGCAGGTACGAGATGGAACCATGGCTTATCTGGGGATGTGGGGGGGTAGAGGGGGTGGCTCCACTTGTCCAGCAGCTGCTGGCCCAGTGGCTTATCCAGCATTCATCTGCACAACCGGCGGCTCCTGCGGCTTGTCCGGGATGGCATGGGGAGGAAGGGGGAACCTGTGCCCCCGGATCTGCATGGGGTGGGAAGAGCTTAGTGCAGCCCCGCCCCACAAAGATCCGGGGTCACAGGCCCCCATCCCGTGCCCTCCTGGACAAGTGGTGGGAGCAGTGGCGAGAGCTGCCGGATGAGCAGGTGAGTGCCTGACGAGCTGCCAGGCCATTGGTTCCCAGATGAGTGGTGCACAGCAGTGGGAGCCACTGCCCCCCTGCACCCCCGGATGAGGCACAGCTCCAGCCAGAGCCTGCCCCACCCCGGCTGTGCAGTGCTTGCCCCAGCCCCAGCTGCAGTCCTCCCTCACCACAGGGGCCTTGTTCCGCCACCCCCAACCCTTCCCTTCCCCCTCCCCTTCCACCACACCAGACTTACCAGCTGCATTCAGCTCTTCAAGCCACCCAGCTGTACTCTTTGCCGCCTACACGCTGTGCTGTGGCTGCGCATATGCACAGGCCATTTATCCACCAAATTATTGGCCATATCAGGCCAATTTCCGATATAGACAACAATTTTCTTTATATCGGTGTCGATCCAATATTGGACCAATGTATCAGTTCACCTCTATTTGAGGTTGAATAACTTTCCATCTGAGTGTTCATGGAGATAAATTTCCTCAGTGGCAGTCCTCAAAGCATACATCAGAAGAAAGAAAAAAAAATTCCAAACAGTCAAAGGGTACAACCATGCTTGATTCTGCTTCAAATCTCAAAAACCTCAGATGTTGATCCATCATAGCTGACTGTTCCCTGCATTCTGTCATGGAAAGATTGGATTATTCTGAGGAGTTTTGGTGGACAGCCAATCTTTACCAATAATTAGTCTTCTTGTGATTTAACATAGCAGTTTGTTTGGACTAGATATATGGAATCAATTCCAGTGAGTGTGCCTCTAACCAATCTGGTTTTCTTCTAACCTGCTTTCCAAATTGGAATAATCTTTTCTGCTGACAAGGTCAAAGGCCTTAGTCAAGTCAATGAAGGTGATAGAGAGGGATCTCCTTTGTTCCCTACATCTTTCTGGGATTTGTATGAGTAAGAAGATCATATCTATGGTGGACCTACTAGCTCTGAAGCCACACTATGACTCGGGGTAAACACAGTCAGCAAGGATCTGAAGTCTTCTCAACATTATCTGAGTGATGATCTGTCTGAAAATGCTTAGTAGAGAAATGTCATGATAGTTGTTACGGTTCCTGTGGTCACCTTTATTCTTGTACTGTTTTGGCATCTCACATATCTTGTGGCACTGTCCTTACTGTCCAGCAATGAATAAAATGCTTGTATAGGTGGGGAATAAGCACAAGTTTCCTGCACTTGATTGCTTCCACAAGAATGCTGCCTTTTCTAGGGGCCTTGCCAATGACCAGATTATCTGTTGCCTTACTCAGATCCTCAACAGTTGGAATATCGTCAGGCTCTTCAAGGAAAGACAGACTCTTAATAAAATTAAGGGCTGTGTCAGTGACATCATTTTCCCTTGAATAGAGTTCAAGATAATGTTCTACCCATTTTTCCATCTGTTGCTTTCAATCTGCTATGATTTCTCCTCATGCTGTCTTTAATGGAACTGTCTTCTTTACAGTTGGATCTATTGTCTTCTTGATTCTCTCATACATGCCTCTAATGTTTCCTGTGTCAAATTTGGACTGCATTTCCTTGCACAGTCACAGACAATAATCAGTGGCTATGATGCCTTGTGGTGGCCACACAACTCCTGCCCTGCTTGGGCTCCAAGGGTACCCTCCCTTTCCATAGCCATCTTGATCTGGAGGTCCTCTCCCTGCTGGTTGCAACGCCAGACTGACCCTCCTTGCTCCTAGTGCTGGGTTTATGTGGCCTAGAGCAATGCCCTTTTCAGTGAGGTGACCCTAATTAAGCACAGGCTTTCCCTTTGGGCTTAATGGTCTGCCTGCTTGCTATGAAGCAGCTAGCTCCCGCTCAGCTGCCCACTGCACATTTTCCTTAAAGCAACAGGAGCCCCTGATACACAGACTTCTTGGGATTTAACATAGCAGTTTGTTTGGCCTTGATAAATGGAAGCAATTCCAGTGAATGTGCCTCAAACCAATCCAGGTTTCTTCCAAGCTGCTTGCCAAATATAGAATCATTAAAAGACAGCAGCAGAGTAAGAACCCTGGACTTCAGAAGAGCAGACTTTGACTCCTTCAGGGAACTGATGGGCAGGATCCCCTGGGAGGCCAGTATGAGGGGGAAAGGATTCCAGAAGAGCTGGTTGTATTTTAAAAACACTTTACTGAAGGCGCAGGAACAAACCATCCCAAATGTGGCAAGTGATAAGCTTCTCTTAGCAGAGAACTCTTCAGTGAGCTTAAACACAAAAAAGGAAGCATACAAGTAGGGGAAGCCTGGACAAACAACTAGGGAAA
>NW_005842520.1:451307-457245 GCF_000455745.1 Alligator sinensis
GAATGTGGGCATGTAAGGATGAAAGGAGGAAGGTAAAAGTGAAATTGGAGTTACAGCTAGCAAGGGACATGACGGGTAACAAGAAGGGTTTCTACAAGTATGTTAGCAACAAAAGGAAGGTCAGGGAAAGTCTGGGTCCCTTATTGAAAGGGGGAGGCAACCTAGTGACAGATGGTGAGGAAAAGGCTGAAGTACTCAATGCCTTTTTTACCTCGGTCTTCACAGGCAAGGTCAGCTCCCAGACTATTGCACCAGGCAGCACACTTTGAAGAGAAGGCAAGCAGCCTTCAGTGGTGAAAGAACAGATTAGGAACTATTTAGAAAAGCTGGACATGTACAAATCCATGGGACTGGATGCAATGCATCCAAGGGTGCTGAGGGACTTGGCTGATACGATTGCAGAACCGCTGGCCATTATCTTTGAAAATTCATGGTGATGTAGGGAGGTCCCGACTGATTGGAAAAGGGCAAATATAATGCCCATCTTTAAGAAATGGAAGAAGGAGGATCCAGAGAACTACATACCAGTCAGCCTCACTTCAGTCTCTGGAAAAATCATAGAGCAGGTCCTCAAAGAACCATTTTTAAGCACTTGGAGTAAAAGAAGGTGATTAGGAACAGTCGCATTGGATTCACCAATGCCTGACCAACCTGATTGCCTTCTATGATGAGATAACTGGCTACAGAGTGTCTGCAACTCTATGCAACTTGGTGTCATCTACATTTTTTTCAACTGTACATTCAATCCTATCCTCTAAATTATTAGTGAAGATAGTAGACAGTACTGGACCCAAGGTAGATCCCTGGGAACCCTATTCAATATCTCCTCTCAAGTGGAAATTGAGCCATTGATGACTGCTTTTGAGCATGATGATCCAATGTATCCACCTTGCAGTACTTTCATCTAGGCTGTACTTTTTTAGCTTGCTAATAATAATGTTATGGCAGACAGTGTCAAAAGCTTTGCTAAATAAGGCATATCACACCCAGTGTTCTCCTCCTATCCAAAGAGCCTGTCACATTATCATAGAGAAAAATCAAATTGGTCAGGCATGATTTGGCCTTGATGTATCCATGCTGGGTATTGCTGAACCCCTTGTTCTCTTATGGGTGCTTAGAAATAGATTATTTGATGATCTTCCCAATTTTTCCAGGTATTGCCATCTTACTGACTGACTAGTCTTTAATTCTGGATTTTCCTTATTCCTTTACTTAAAGATGGGCACTATACTTGCCCTTTTTTATATATCTGGGACCTCACCTCACAAATTATCAAAGACGGTACCCAAAGACTCTCAAATTATCTCAGCCAATTCCTTCAGTACTCTAGGGTGCAACCTATCTGGCCTTGATGACTTCACAACATCCAGCTTCTCTAAGTAATCCCTGACCTGTACCTTCACTCCTGCAGGCTGCTTATCTCTTCCCCTATCTGTGTTGCCAACTGCATTCATCATTTGATATCTGACCTTATTGTGAAGACTGAAGTAAAAAAAGGCAATACCTCAGTCTTCTCTGCATTATGTTACTAGTTAGCTTGCTGTTGTTCCTTAAAGTACAATCAACTCTCCTGGACTTCCTTTCCCCTTAGACTTGTCTTCAAGGGGATCCTGCTCATCAGTCTGCTTGTTAAAGTCTGCTTTTCTGAAGTCCAATGTCTTTATTCTGCTTCTCTCTTTTTTGTCTTTCCATAGTATCTTAGATACTTCCAATCATTTCATGGTCATTGTCCTTCTCCACTTCTACCTTCACATTCTCAGCCTATTCTTCCCTGTGGAGAATCTGGGAGCAGCAAATTGAGAACACTCCTGCCCCCTCAGTTGGGTTTTCCACCATCTGTACCAAAAGTTACCTTTGACAATTCAAGTCCCAGATTTGTAGCAGTTTGACTAAAGTGTAAATTTAAACCAAAAGCAAGAGCAAATGCTTGTGTGAACGTTCATTTCAGTTTCTACATGGTTTATTTTAGTTTATCTAAATTAAATCATGCATCCTACCTCTATTTTAGGAATAGAGGTAGGATGCATGAAAATAAACCACTTGAAACCAAAGATTTTTAAAGATATTTAAGCATTGTTCTTCTTAATGCCAACCTCCAAGCAACCAACAGCTAGTGGAATTCACAGCCTGAGTCTTGTAAGAAGGCTTCCTCTATAGTTCATGAGACAAGTCAAGCACTTTACGTGATTTTCAGAATCTAGTCTTCTGAGCAGAGAGCTGCCTATATTAGCCATGAGATGAGACCAGTGCCATCCTTGAGGCAAGGAGACACATGGAATGCAACACTGCCCAACAAAAGCAGTGGCCCCACTCAAACACCTGTTTTAAGTAGCTATATTGTTGAAAGTGCAATGATGCATGCACTGTCTAGTGAAATGCAGAACAATGATAGAAAAGTCAATTCGTATCCATTTTGAAACCCCCTTGTAAATCCCCCATTTGAAAAGCCCATGCCTTCCTGCTCCCTGGTGTCCCCCCAAGCATTTGTAGCACAACAGGATGTCTAGTGGATGCAGGAAAAAAGAGCTAGCTGTGGATACATGCACATCACAGAGACCTGTCTGCTGAATAACCCACCAAAGGGCAGGGGATAGATGTGGTTTTAAAAATGGAGCTGCAAGGGAGGGTAGAGAATCTGCATGGAGTTAAGGATAGCAGGAAGAAGGAGGAGCAGCGCTGAAGCTCTGCACACAGCCAGCACAATGCCGTATCCCTCCTCAGTAAGCTTCCAGAAATTGAAAATTTTCCAAGAAGTTACGCTAAACCTAATTTATATCAGGAATGTCCTAAATGTGATCATTCTTGGGCTCAGGCCCTAGAGTTATTGAAATACCTAGTGGAACCTAAGCTCTGCCTGTAATGAAAAGAGCCATATCCTATGCTGGGGTAGTGCTGCTCTTTGACCTTACATTAAGTGAGGAACATACAGTGCTGGAAAAACATACAAGCACAGAAAATAGCAACAATAGCTCCCTGCAATGAGATGGAGAGATATCTTGGCCAGTCCAACAGTCCTAATAAAGAGGGGGAAAGAGCATTGATCCCTTCCCCTTTTCTCTTGGTCCTTTCAGGCACCTTCTCCATAGTTAACCCCACCACCCTTTTTTCCCTAGCTATAAGTAATATTTGTGGTCCAGCCCTCTCTTTGTGCCTAGTCATCTTGTGTCTCCTAACCCCCTACCCAGATACTATTCCACTTTGTGTCCCAAGCCCTTCTGTATCCTCATCTGTCTGCTTTTAATCCCTTTCCCTATGTTGTCCCCTTGCAAAACTTCAGCCTGCATGAAGGGGTGTGTTCACCTGTTCAATTCTGCTACTGGGGCCCATGCTTAGTTTTGTGCCCCAGATCTGCAGGCCATGGCTATTTTGTGGAGTAGAAGTAGTCCTTAAAAATGCCAACCAGGCATATAGAAGATTTATGCTAGGTCTACACTGGTAGTTAGGCTTGACCATAAGGCTGCTCTCTTGCTACAATGACACTCCTAAACTCAGCCTCAGAGGTAGTCCATTTTAAGCCAGCAACTGTTGAACTACAGGGTGAGAGATCAAGCCTCCTCCTAGTTTATTCTGACCAGCTGTGTGCTTGGAGCTCACCTGGGTGCTGAAGTTCCAAGCACAGAGTCCATCATCACCATCAGTCCCATAACACTCTGTTCCTAACTTCCAGCCCTTCCGCACACTCATTCCTGGCTACTGACTAATTAGAGCCAAAAAAAAGAGAGACATATATTTCATGGCCTGATTCCAAGGATGGTTCTGCTCAAAGAATGGGAATCACAATGTAGACAAACTGTGTTTGGACTACAGTGTAAAATACAGCCAAGGATGAGTGGCTTATGTGGCTTAGGCTGCTTAAGGAGGACCCTTCATGTCAACTTTAAATTTCAGTGTAAACATACCATTAGGCATTTGTACAGTTAGGCAGTTCCTGAAATGGAGTCTACTAAAGGTCAGTACCATCTACAAAGTGGTCTTAGATGCCAACTGCATATTTAGGTGCATAAAGAATGTGCTGTAGATTAGATATTTTGCCACAACAAAACCAGGACCAAACTAAAATATGTTTCTGTGGCTGATCTATTCAGTGAAACCCATAACGTACTATTATGATCAAGGTGCTGAATGTCCTTGATTTTCATTTATACAGTATCTCTGGGGATCAGACCCTAAGCTACTTGCTAGAGAGCTGTAATCTATTCTTTAATTGTTTCTTCCTTTGTATTTAATCTTATTTGTTGTTATTTGTAATCTTATTTGTATCCTTTTCCCTAAATGCAAACCAGGGAGTCTTACTACTTACATGTCTTTTAACCCACAAGAAATCAGGTTGAATCAGCTTCTTTCCATTTTTAATATATTGTATATCATTAAAAAAGCCTTTCACAATAATCTTCTCCATCATCTATTCAATCATGGTTGATCCAAACAGCCTTCAGTTACTATTGTAAAGAATCACTTTACTCACTGGATCTGCATGAAACAATGAAATATTCTTAATGGATGTGTCCGTTTGCTGCTAATAACTATTCTAGATTCACAAAGAACCTGATGATTCCTTTTCTTGGAAATGTGAGAGCTTTTTTGAAAAGGGAGTAGTAGCTCAGGGGTTTATATGTGAAGAGATGGCAAAAGGGTTCATCAGAGTGTCAGTTCATTTTCAAAGAAATGAACATGTTGTTAAATATCTTTGATGTTTGAAGTACAAAATTGATAAGCATAGGTCTTTAATCCATGCTATAGTTGCTGAAAGCAGGAGACTTCCTGATAGGTCTGTGTTATAATCTTTTATTTTCATGTTGCTGTAGTGTCCACAGGCTCTTAGCAAGATTGAGGGCCCATGTGCTAGGAAATGAATAAACACATACAAATCTATAATCTCTTTTCCAAGAACCTTACAGTCTAAAATAGTTCTATTGTTGTCAGAATCACAGGCTGGCTGATAGCATCTTCAGTTTTTCAAGAAGTTTAGGTAAATAAGAGATTTTAAAAAATGGTGAAACTGTGGACTGTTGTGTCAGTGTGTCTGAAACAGAAGTCCTAAATTATCCAAAGCAAAAAAAAAAAAAAAAAAGGTAATGAAAAGCTACCTTAACCTATATACCTATAACCTGTAAGTCTTAACCTATCCGTTATATAAAATTACAAAACTGAGAAAAAGTATAATAGAAAATATGGGCTCTCAGTATGTTTGAAATGAACAACCTGATTAGGAATTTCCAGATGAAATCATACTGTTGCAATATAGTAGTGCTCAAACTTCTGGACGCATGGATGATCCTGCTTATGAGCGGTGTGAGGCCAGGCCACAGGCTAAACCCAGTGTAGGGTTGACATGCGGAGTCAGTCTGTGGGTGCAATCAGGTGTGTGGGATACAGGCCTTGCAGGGCTCTCTATGGATCTGGAAATTCAATGGCAGGGAAGCATTAATTGCTGTGATTCTGGAAGCCAAAGCCCTTGTTATATATTTAGATTGTAAGCTAGTTGGATCAGGGAATGTCTCTTTGTTCTTTGTTTGTACAGTGCCTACAACAGCAAGGTCCTGATAGATGAGGAGGGCCACTGAGCATGATAATAATATAACAGCGTTCCCTTAGGAGTCACTGTCCTCTCCTACCTCTTCCCCCCGTTATTTTTGGCTGATTAATATACTAAAAGCTTGCTTTATCCAGTAAGGAGAAAACGAGCTGGATATTTCTGCCAGTGAAATAAGTAGTGAAACAGTGTAGGACTGAAGTTTAAAATATTGCCTTTCGTCTTCAGAGATCAATGGTGCGGCTCAGCCTATCAATGATAGTTTCCGTTTGTCTGAGGTCACAGGAAAAGCACGCTGCATCCATGCAGACTTTGCTTAGACATCAAGATTAGCTGTAGACCCTTGAGGGCCAAGGGCTAAATATTTAAATAACAGAAACTGAGGCTCAGGAGCCATGTCGGAAG
>NW_005842520.1:457276-457762 GCF_000455745.1 Alligator sinensis
TTACCAGCTCTGAAACAACGCGCGGTGTTGCTGCTACCTCCCAAGGCAGGCAGAGATCATCTATGAAGACAGTTTGCCACATCCATGGAGGCGCCTGCAAGGCTTCTCAGCACAGCCCCACCACGGCCGCAGCTTTCCAAAGGCTGCAGAAGAAGTAGGATCGACCCGGCCCGCGCAGCAGTCCCTGCCGGGAGGGTGCTCCTTCCCCGGTAAGCGCAAAGCCGCACTGCGGGCGGGGGCAGCGGACCTGAGGCTTGTTTCGAGGCGGGAGCCGGCCCCCCGGTCCTCACGAAAAAGTGAAGAGCCCCCGGGCCGGGGCAGCTCCTCGGCCCGTGTTTTCCCACAGAGCCGCGTGCCCCAGGGCCGGGAGACCCGCCCGGGATGCCGCCTTCGAGGCAATGCGCCGCTTGTGACCCCCCACCCCGCCCACGGCGAGCTCCTTCCGCGGACGTTTGTCTCGCGTCTCTCGCCGTCCGCGTGACCCGG
>NW_005842520.1:457856-460717 GCF_000455745.1 Alligator sinensis
GTATGCTGGGCCCCGCTGCGCCCCGGGGCCGCCCGGGAGGTTCGTTTTCAGCGCGGCGCCCACGTCTCGCTCCGCTCCGCCCCGCCCCGCCCCGCCGCCCCGCGCTTGCCCGCCAGGGCGGCACCCAGTGCGGACGGGGGGGCCTGGTCTGGAGCGCTGCCTTTCCCCTTGGCCGGTCCGCTCCGCTGCTCCCAGGGGTTTGGTTGGGTATCCCAGCCTCTTCCAGGAGCTTGTGGCTTCACTACCACTTTAAGCCTCTTGAGCCTTTGGGGTTTAAGAGTTTATGGAGCAGGTGCTTTTTTGGTCATCTTTTGCTTCTACGGCCAACACGGAGGGTAGGCTCTGTGGTCCTCTAGCACTTGGTGTGGTGCCGCGAGCACGGGGAGCACATCTGCGGGTGTAGGTCGTGTGAGGAGTCTCAGCGCACCGTGAAATGCAGCGCTGAGCGTTTTAGTGCAACAGTCTCTCAGCCGTAGGGAAGCGCGGTGCTCCAAGCTGCCTTGAAGGTCACTTAGTAGTAATTGAGGACCTATGAACGTCTCCTCCCTTGAGCCTTCTGGGACAGCTTTGATGTACAAACAGACAAGCTGCTAAAGTCCCAGATTTGTAGCAGGTTGACTAAGGTGTGAATTTAAACCAAAAGCAAGAGCAAATACTTGTGTGGACATTCATTTCAGTTTGTATGGGGTTTATTTTAGTTTAACTTAAATCAACTGGGAATAGAGGTAGGATGCGTGAAAAGAAACCACCTGAAACCAAAGATTTTTAGGTATTTAAGCGTTGTTCTTCTTAATGCCAACCTCCTGTGGTGACTCAGAGCACTTTGAAGTTGGCACCTCCATGTCATGTGGTTAAACATCTTAAGGCATTTTTTTTCATTTTTGTCTCCAGTTAAAAAGACAGGAGAAGCTTTGCTTACAGGCTTGGGGCCCACGGCGCTGTGAGGCAGGTTAGGAAGCCAAACCAAATAGAACCAGGTCACAGTGAGTTAAAAGATGTAGGGCTGTGAAATAGGAGCTTCTCTACAAGGAGCAGTGAAGAGGCCACAGAAGAGCAGGAGAAAAGCTAGCTTCAGGGCTGGAATATCAAGGCCATGAGAAAGGACAGACGACATTAACGCCTGTGGAATGCAGAGTTTAGAAGGGATCAGGTAGATGACAATGAGCCAGGAAGTCAAGTGACTCCCTCAGCACTGCCCATGATAGATAAAACAAAACAATTAAAAAAATGCAATGTAAATCAGATTTTCTTTTGATTTAACGGTACATTTTTTTTTTCTTGTTAAGATGCTTTTAAAAAAACAACCTGTATAAAGATCGGTTTAATTTAAGATATGTTAAAGGTCAAAGATGTCATCATGGCATAGGGATTATAACTTCTAATGATATACTATTTGAGGCAATATAGTCATGTAACCTTTTTAGGAGTTTTATAAATAGGTCACAGCAGGCCATGGACTATATTAGGGGGCCTATCTTATCGGGTTCCCAGAGGCTTCTCTGTAGATTAGTAAAGATTAAAGAAAACCACTCTACCCAATGAGACTCGGTGCTCAATCTAGAAGATCCCAGTAAGCATCTCTGTGATGCTTAGTTTCAGTTCTCAGACTTTGGATTTATGTCTCCAGAAATAACATCATTGTTAACAGCAGTATATGGAGATAAGAGATAACAGACCTGATACCTACTCATCAGCCCTATTGTCTCTCTGCAAGTTTGTGTACACAGAGTCAGGACCTGACCTCCCTCTAAAAGTGAAAAGTTTCAAGAAGTTACATGAATAGAGGAGTTTTGGGGGCGGAGTAGATTTGGGCAAGGAAGAGGAGTCTGAAGATAAATGCAAGGAAGGAGGGGCAGTAGAAACAAAAGAGAAACATTTTGAGCAGAATATTCCAGAAATCTTGAGGGATAAGTTTCTGAGTACAGCCTCCCCATTGACTTGAGATCTAGTGAGGGAATGTATGGTAGGAGGGAAAACCTATCATGGCAGCAGGCTTGCCAGGCCATAAAAGAGAAGAAATCAAAGATAAGAAATCTAGAAGAAAGCTCCAAGCTAATAGCATATGGCAGCAGCGCTCATTTGATGTCCTCCTAACACAATATGGCAAAAATATCCCCCAAATATCCATGATTAATCATGGTAAATAAAATAATCAAATCATAATTCAGTTTTCTGATGTAGCTTCAAAATCTGAAAAAATTCAAAATAAATCACTCCTTTAAAATGCATAATTGTGTACCTTCTAAAAATGAAACCTACATCTATCTCTGAGTTCTGAATAATATGTATTAAGGTTATAGCAAACAACAAGAATGCACTTATTGTAGAAACAGTGCTTAAATCGAGGCTTCCTGACTAGTGGTTTAAATTGTGATTTAAATGATAATTTAAATCAAATCCACCCTGGCACTGCCTGACTAGAAATGCTCCTGCCACTGCCAGGAAGTTGGTCTTTGTGCTGGCCGACTCCCGATCCCGCCTGGATCACCATGTGCGAGCCGGGGACCCATCTTTGTGTATACACAGGGTGTGGCCGGTAGCCCGGGTACACGGGGTTGGAAAAAAACCGCGGCGCGGTTTGGTACACTCGAGCTAGAATCAGTCACGGAGGCGTAATGGTTGATTGAAAAGATTATTTACTTACACCCAAGGTGGTCGCGGTGTAGGCTGGTCAGCTTTCCAGGCTCAGTTCCGCTTGAGTTCTCGGTGGAGGACTCTAATAAACTCGGTTCCTTGACCCCGGAGTGATTCAGGCTCTGCAGGGTTCAAGAATTCGTTCCCACGGAGCAGCTGTATCTCCGTGAGTGTTACTCGGTTCCCAGGTCCCCCGGAGCTGTTAAACTCCGTGGGCTCGACAATTG
>NW_005842520.1:461018-471028 GCF_000455745.1 Alligator sinensis
GGGAAAAGCTCCTGCACGCGGGTTCTCTGTTGCAGCAGAACACTCCACCGTGCAAAAGAGCTGCAATTTGGCGGGAACATGATTTAGCGATGCCAAAGCGCACACAGACAAAAAAACCCACAACTTTGGGTTGTGACAGTCTTAAACTTGGGGTAGAGCAGGAATCAAAGGGGGGAGGGGGTGCAAGGGCATCAGTGCACACACCTGCCCCTTTCTGAACCCTTTCTTCTGCTTCCCCATCCTTCACCTAATCTGGAGTAAGTATAGACAGTCAAAAAGCCTGAGGCTGAATTGATTTAATCTTTGCAAGTTAGTTTAAGATGCAAAGATTAAACTGAGAAACAACTGGACACACATTTACCTTTGATTCATGAAATGCAGCAGGCCAGAAGCAAGGGGCACTAAAGCATGGCTCTCTGGCACTTCCTCTTCCTGCTGCCCCTGAGATCTTAGGGATTTGCTGTCTAGCATCACAGAACCCAGACTGCAGGGTTCTCATCACTTCTTCTTGCTTCCAGGTGCCTCTGGGATTTGTAGTCCACAGTTGCAGCCAACATTAACTTTCAGAACATTTAGCAGGGCAGGGGAGGGCAGCTCCTGTACTGGAGGGGGGGGGAGGAAGTGGGATTTAACCCCCCCCCCCCCCCCGGCCCCCACCCCACTCCCTCTCCCTCTCCCCTTTCTGTGCTGGAGCAGACAACCCAGCCCAGAGATGGAAAGCATGCTGGGATGCTGGGAGAATCTGATTTAACTTGAACCGGGAAGGGGTGTGGGACAGAAGTTTCATAAACTGGTTTGACCCAAATCAGTTAAGTCTGATACTACATTCAACCAGGTTTATCTTAAACCAGTTTCAGCCATTTTGAAACTGGTTTATCTCCACTGGGCTTCTGTTCTGTTATAGATTTAAACCAGTTTCTGATGACTTCACCTGGTTTATGTGTAACTTCTGTCCCTAGCCCTGGAGGTTTTCCTCCCTCATGAACAGCACCGGTGCCTTTCTGTGTTGCTGCTCCCCATTTTCCCAAATATGGCAGGAGAATAACATAATGAGATTTTTGTCAGATTTTTTCTACTCCACAAGCTACTGAAGAGCAGCTATGAACTGACAAGAATTGTATTGATTTAATTCTCTTGCTTCTGTCAGCAACTGCTGAAATGTTGGGGAAGTCCACAAGGCTAGGAGAATAATGTACTTAGCCCAAAGGCTCTTGGAGAGTGCCTGTTACCGTGGTTGAGAATTACTGGTCTAGTTGTTTGTCTCAACAATGAGGCACTTTTCCTGGATAGATAAAAATAAATAAATAAAAAATAAATAAATTAGATTTTTTTTTAGATTCAAACATTCTTTTATTTAAGTCATACTTTTTAAAATACACATTCATAAATAAAGCTTTTACAATGTTTAAACTTTAACATATTGTCATAATTTGAACTTTATGTAATATATTAACATTATTTAGATTAGATGTGGCATTTGTTTAAAGAATACATTGGTATGTGTTTCCTGCTAGAGTTTGAAGGGAAGTCTAAGCACTGAACTGGTGGAACTTGCTGGTTAAGGCACTTGGAATCAGAGTTTTTTGAAAAGCGAGACTAGCTTTTGAGAGGATTGGATTTCTGCAAATGCAGAGAGAATTTTTTCTGTTCAACTTATTCAAATAGTTCAGTTCAATGAGTTAGTACACTCAAATATGAAAAACAATGTGAGTGTTGGAAGAAAGAGAAAGCTAGTTTTAGTTTAGTAGTTTGAATAAAATTATACGGGTGAAACAATGAGATCTACTGGTTCTAAAATCTTCCAGGACATGGGTTAGATCAGGATCAGGCAAAGTCTGGCCAGCAAGCCAGATGGGGGCTGTGATGGACTCCATTTCCCAGTAGCCCCTGCCTGCATTGCTGCAGGTGATTTTCATGGAGACCCCAGGAGCAGTGGGGTGGCAGCAGGGGGCCAGGGTTTCCATGAAGATGGGCCCAAATAGTGCTGGCAGGGCATATGCAGCTGGGCAGGGAGCTGTTCCGGGGCAGGGGCTGAAGCCGGGGTACAGCTGCAGCCTGCTCCCCACACACCCCAGGCATTAAAATACACATATTAAAATAACGATTTAACATTTGATACCATTGAGAGGTTTAAAGTTTTATACCATTTCAACTGCTGCTTTCAAACCTGTTACGCAGCAATGGCTGCTAAAATCACTGTCCTGGCAGCAAGTCCAGTAAAAACTCAAGAAAAAGTGATGCTCAATTTGCTCAAGCTGTTTTCATTATCAGTTTTCTGCCATATGAAAGAAAAATGTTTGAGTGTGAATATTCTATTTTCCTAAAATATCCCTTTCATGTTAATTTTATTTAACCAGTAGTAATTAGAATCCCCTATTCACTAGGAATATGTTTCTGTCAGTTTCTCTAGAAATAAAAGAATGCTGGAGTTTTAACATAGGCTCCTACTTGTTTGCCTGTCAATTGAAATCTTCAGGGAAATAGGAAAAGCATTGAAATGATTTGTCTTCATTTCACTGTGTAATCATGGTTCAATTTTGTTTATTAAAAGTCTGGTCGTATAACAGTAATAACTATAATGTAATTAGGGTATTTTTGGCTTCAGTAGGGGAGCTGAAGCCTGTTTTCTGGAGGAGAATCCTTGATATATAAAAAAGTACTATCTGCTGAAATAAGCACTATTTCTGAAATAAATATGTGGATAATTGCAGTGCCTTTTATTTAATCTTGTCGTGATTTATTATGTCTTCAAAAACCAGACAGATAAGATGACAAACCACCTAAGCTATTCTGTAACGAGAAGTATGAAAGAGGTTTAAATGGCTGAATAGACCATTTAAGTTGGATGTTTCTAAGTTTGTATTGTAAGAGAAAAGTGAATATAACTAAAAGTGAAGTTGTTCATTCAGGTGCACACAATCATTTCTATGACCTTTTGCCATAGATTTTTGGTGCTTGCTTAAATTTTAATATAATTATTTTTCAATTATTGCTAATAGCCACAATATCATGCTCTAGGATAGAGCAGGTAAAATACAGGCCATGGGCCAGATTGAGTTTACCAGGCCATTCTGTCCAGCCTGCGGGGCCCCTCCAAAAAATAATTATTACTGGCCTGCGGCTGCCCCTCTGAAAGCCGGTGGGAGGCGGGCTTTCATAGGTTGCACATCATCAGACTGGATGAGCTCTGTACCTCTACCTCCCTGGGGTTCCCAGCACTCCAGCTAGGAGAGCCTTGTGGAGGCACCAAGCGTTATGGCTTGCGACTGGACACCTGGTGAGTGGAGAGGGGTGCTCCTGCCTGCAGGAAGGGGGGTGGGGGTGGAGTTTGTGGGTGGATGTGGCTCCCCCACCCCCTCCTATGGTGCACAGCCCTCACTGCCAGCAGCAGCAGGTGACAGGCCCTCAGCGCTCATGGTCCACAGGAGGCAGAGCCCCCCGGCAGCACATGGCTCTGGCTGAATCCCAGGAGCTGTATGTGGAGACACGGAGCCCACCTGTCCCAGCCCGCTGGTGCGTGCCTTCAATCCAGACCAGCCTGGGTCTGTGCCAGCACATGGGGGTAACAGCTCTGCAGGCAGGAGCTATGCATCATCGAGCCAGGCAGACTTCATGCCTCCACTTGGGGCTTCCAGCACTCCAGTGGGGAGCCACATGTGGAGATGCAGAGTCTGCCCGGCCTGATGGCACACGGGTCAGGAGCTGCTGGGAGTCGTGTGCCATCAGGCCAGGCTGGTTCCATACCTCCATGTTTCATGATCCCCACTGGAGTGCTGGAAGCCCCATGTGGAGGCACAGAGCTGGCCCGGCCCAATGGCGCACAGCTCTGGCTGAGTCCCAGAATCTGCACATGGTGGCACGAAGTCAACCTAGTCCATCCGAAGGTGCATGCCAACTGGCCAGGCTGGCTCTGCCCATGTGCAGCTCCTGGGACTCAGCCAGATCCACACGCTGCCAGGAGGCTCTGCCTGCTGGGGGCCAGGAGGACCCCAAGGGCCTGCTGCTGCTGCTGCTGCCATCAGCAGCGGGGGCTGTGTGCCATGGGGGGGCATGTGGTGGGGGGGGCCCACACCCACTCCCACACCCCTCCACAACCCCACACACTCTCCCAGACCCCCTACACACACTGCCAGCCCCCCACAAACCCCATATCCACCCACACATGCTCCCACCCTCCATCCCTTCACAAAACGACAAATCCCACATACACCTCCAACCCCCCTCCCCCCCAACATACAAGAGTAAGGCTATATTTTGAGTTATTATGTAATCACCTCTATATACACTGTGCAAATACACGTAAATCAGGACAAAAAAATTTTGAAATATAGTAAATATTTTATTTTTAGTATACGATTTGTTTTTTTCCCTGTTCGATGATGGCAAACCCCCTTCCCGAAAGGAGTACTTCTGGGGGCAAGGGGAGGGACTTTTGGTGACAAATGTCTGGGGTCGGGGTGGGATTTCTGGTCCCAGGATGGCAATCAGCAGGACACCTGTCAAGGGGCAGGGCTACCCTTGTGGCTCACCAAAATTTGTTAAGTAGCCCTCCAGCCAAAATAATTGCCCACCCCTGATCTAGGAGATTCTTTGCATTTAAAGTCTAATATCAAGTTTATTTTCAGGGAGTGCGCACAGGGAAACCAAAGTAAATGGAAGGAAAAAGATTATCTTTGTTAGGTGACGGTGAAAAGAAAAGTGTTGTTGTGCCCCTGAAAATAAGTTTTAAAAGAGAGATTATCATGGAAAGGAGACTTTGGAGATCACAGAATAGAGAAAACCAAAGATAAATAATGGGATGCAATAAGGTGAAAACACACAAAATCTGTTGACATCACTTTCTGTTTGCTGCTGTTTTAGGGCTTCTTTAAAGTATTTTGCCACTATAGGTATGCTGGCATGACTATCATCAGAGCCCCTGGTAGAAATGCAGAATATGATAACAAAAGGGTTTTTTTTGCCAACATAGTTACCTCCCTGAACAATATTAACTAAGCTAGAAGTCTTCTTCTGTATTGGATTGTTGTCTTTTTATGCCCCTAGCAATAATATTGGCAACACTTCATGGTGTAGACTGGTCCTTCATTTAAATGTGTTTTTGCTAGAGATTTGACTGTAAAGCCAAGGTGAAACCCCATTGACTTTTTGTAGAAGGACCCATGCATTTTAGATCAGTGGTGTCCAGATAATTCACCCTCCCCATCCTGATCTGGCATGTATAATACAGGGTGTGGGGCTGCGTTATCGGGGTAATGCTAACCACAGGTTCAAATTGGTGGCAGCAACGTTAATTGCCATAGCTCTGGGAGCCACAGCAGTTAACACTGTCACTGTTCCCCCACTGCCAAGTTTCTGGAGATGTGGGCATCTGTGCAGGACAGATGACATGGTTTCATGGGCCAGATCCTGCCTGTGGCCTGGACCTTGGGCCCCTGGCACATGCTCATTTAATGGCACAATGGGATCTGTTCCCCATTTCCAACAATTGCACCTTCTTCTGTGCCACGTGTATGGCAGGACACATGATTTTGGGATCAGGGATCAGATTCCAGTTACTACTTGCCAGTTCAGGGGGAGACCAAGATCATGATCCTTGGATTCCTTTGTACAAGAAATTTGAACATTGGGTGCCTGGTGTACTGGCACTGTCCCAGGGCTAGCACCAACAGTCAACTGACTGTCAGTTCCAGCCTGGAGACTGCACTGGAGTCTCCAGCCGGCTCTGGTACAGACCCAGGGCTGGGACCCGCAATCAGCTGATTGTCAGTCTCAGCCCCAGAACCACACCAGAGTCTTGAACTGGCTCTAGTGAGGTCCTAGGGAGACCAGTAATCATCTGACTGTCAATTCCAGTCTTGGAACCCATGAGAGTCTTGTACTGGCTCTTGTGCAGTCCCAGGGATGGAGGAGTTGTCAGTTAAGCACCACCAAGCAGCCGGCATCAGGCTGCATGGCGGGGGACCCTGCCATATGTTCAATAAGGCATGAAGGAAACCAGGCACAAAAATATTCCACATACTTTGTAGGATAATTTTGTGCCTGGTTTCCTGTTTTGTGGCTTGAATGTGTGGCTAGGTTCCTATTTAAGGTGTGATTAACAGGCTAATCATGTCTTAAGTGCAATACCTGCTTTGGGCCTTGGTCACCCCTGCTTTAGAGCAATTAAAAAAAAAGTCATTAGGAAAAGGATCTTGTCTCAGTATTATAGCACCATATATATTCATGGTTCTTTGTGATTTTTTTGAATAATCATTCAGGTTACTGAAACTAGCAGCTCAGAATGGTTATCTTACTGTGTAAAGTACTTTGAAATATTTGGATGAATATGTGCTTCATAAAAACAGTGTTGTGTTTTAGCATGAGTGAGAAAGGAAACAACTTATGCCTGGAGGGGTTGCAGGTGGAGACCCTACATAATGTAAACAGATTATAGATGTCTAAATTAATTATACATTTTTGTGGTCTTTTCATACAGATAAAGAGTTGAAGAATCACAAGTTAAAATGAATAGCCAAGAGGCTGATATGCTTCGGTGTTGGAAGTGTAGAAAATATGTAGCAAATTCTGATTGCCTCATTAAATGTCATGGGAAACAAGAGTGTGAAGTAAGTTATTTTATAGTGCCATTGTTTCTATGTATAACACTAAAATAGGAATATTGGAGTAGCTACATGAGATCAAAATTTATGTCAGTTGTCACTGCACTATCTGCTGCAGTGGCAATTACCCAAATATGGACACCCACACAAAAGAACTTAAGCAATAATGCCACTGAGGATAGCAAGTAGACATTAAGGCTCATCTACACATTACACTTAGGATGTAATTAACCAGCTGTGACCCAGCTACACGCTTAATCAGTTAATAGCATGATAAAGCCAGAAATAAATCACACATTTATTCCACAAACAATGTGTAATAACTTTGTGGCTCATTCTTATCATGCTGTTAATTGAATGTGTGACCAGGTGCTCCCCTTTGCTGGGAGCCCTATCAGTTGATGGGGCTCCCAACCACAAGGGTGTACATATGTAGCCAGGGGGAGTGCCCCATGTGGGAGCTTGCTACCTGCTGGTACAGGGGGTCCATGGGATCGTGATCCCAGGCTCCCCATACACTGGCAATAAGGCATGATTGGATCTCATGCTGGATTCCACAGTCACACCTCCCACGATGCCCATGTGGCATGACAGGAGGTGCGATCATGTGGATTTTACATCAGATCCTATCATACCTTTACCTGAATTTCTGGTCTGGCAAGTACCTTAATGAACACTATTCTACAGTATGAAGGTTGATGTCCCTTACATATTTGCATGCTATGTTTTATCATTGGTTGTGACATTATTTACATAAAACTAATCCATCCCTCTTTTAATCTTGATACGCTTGTTGTAGCAGAATCCTACAGTTTTCTAAAGTATGTTTATGTATTATGTTGGTGAAGTTAAATTATCTGTACCTGCTTTTTCAGTCGGAATGATTTTTTGCTTGTCGTTTTAAAAAGGTGGGAGGTAGTGCATGTGACACACATAACGTAACTCCCCAGATCTGACCTATTTTACAATAGCATGCCCTACAAATTACCGTTTCTTAATTTTTAATTTTGTCAATAGAATAATCTTACAGAAAACAATGCAAGAGCATCTCCTGTTGCTTTGTAACAACATTCAGTTACCAATCTTTCTTTCCAAAGATATTCACAATTGTGCTGACATCTTTTTATGGTATTCGATCAAAGAGAAAAGTAAACAAGTGTACTGTATTGATTTTTGATGCACCAGAAACTCAACAAATTACTGTCTGCCAGTGGGGGAAGCGGCAACCAGTAGGGATTAAAATTATTTTTTCATTCTTTTGTGAGGCTAATATGGTCAATGGCCTATTAAAAACTGGTACACAGCCAAACAGATATCAGGGATTTTCAACGTTTAGAGGCTCAAACATTGATATTGTTTTCCAAATTTATAGTTTGAATCCCTAGATTCAGACAAGCTTCTGTTGTCACATCTTGCTATTGGTGAATCCAAAAAAATGTGGCCATCTCAGTTTACTGTTTTATCCAGGACTAACTTACTAGGTAGGGCCAAGCCCTGGCCACATACATATCTGCAACATAGCCCTCAATACTTCTTCAACCACAGAATCAAACATGAATGTTGAGAAGAAGGGAAATGCTTTAAAGTCTGCTAAGTAGCCCCAGTAGCAACTCCTCAGTCCCTTTCCACCTCTGATCATATCAGAGGTTATGTGCCCACAGTGAATACATTTGTAACTTAAGACGATGAGGAATGATATTGGTGGAGATCTGGCCATTCTGACTGTACAGTGTGGCAGAGGTTCCTACTCTGGGAATCTTCCAGCTGAGTGACAACTGAAAAGAATGATGAGCTGACCCTTCACTCCAAACACTTCCTCTGGTAGCCATGAACAAAGATGGAGCTGCTGGGTGAAAAACTGCCTAATATCCCTGGGATATGTGATAAAGTGGAAATAATAGGGCCTAATTTTTTCATTTACACTAATGGGTACTATATGCCACTCTAATAATGTAAAGAAGACTTTAACCTGTGTGGAAATATTAATTATTCCTACTGTAAGGCCTCTGTATACTGCCAGAGCTGCATAAAGTCATCAGACTGAAAATGAAAGTTAGTCCAACAATATTTTTGTGTATGTGTAGGCACATGGTGATCATTTATTGTTGATGCCTTCCCCCAGTTCCTTTTTTTGTTTCGCCACACAAGAGCTTTGTAGAAATTACTACATCATCGTTGTTGTTATATCAATGCCTCAGGGTCAACCAATAATAATTTCACTTGTTTTAGAAACTGTACAAACACAAAATAATAGATGGTCTCAGATGCTTTTGGGATACCTTTTGGGGTTAATAACATTGACAGAAAATAGCTGAGTGGCAGATGGAAGCAAAACTTTCAAAAGTTTAGATTAAAATAGATTGTTGGGAGGAATTTTACATAGAAACTTGTCAGAGTAAGATAAGAAATGTTTTAAAAAACAAGAAGCTTAGGGCTTCATTAAAAGTAAAGTAGTCATTAGAATCCTCACAGATTTTAAAATGTGCTCACGTGTCAGTTTACAAGGTTAGTTTATGAATCAACGTGGTCAGTTGCACAGAAAGAATCGATGGGAATAGATTATTTTCTCAACAATTTTATGCAGTTCCCATTGAGGTAAGTGATGACTTTTTCTCTCAGTCCCATTGTACTATATTTCAGAGAGATTTTTTTTTTTTTTAGTGTTGGATAAATGTTGAAATGAAATTCCTTGCAAATTCAAATTCTGTATTTGAAAAATGATGTGTTTCCTTGAGTGGTGGTTATGGGCACTATATAAAAATGTAGACATATAAAATAAATTAGGGTATTTGCTGTCAAGAATAACCTTTGTTACATTGTTTTACTAAAACTTTCCCAATTTTACAGCTATCATTTTAAGATATTCTGAGAGGGTATCATACTATTATTCTGTCAACTCATACTATAATATGTAAACCTGTGTAGTACTTTGATAGATTATGAAAAGCTATTTGATTGTTGTAATAGGAATAAAAAATAAAATATTAATACTTTCTGTTTCATCTTGGTTAGGAAAATATAATATTGACGCAGAAATAATACTGGACTACAGTTAGTGATTTGTATAATTTTGCTGTATAAAAAAATAGCCAGGATAGTCTCTCATATCACTGGAGCCAATTGTATTATTCCAGATGGGTGCAGATGTAAATGAAATTGGAAGGTTAAAATATGACTCACATGGAGACCAGGAAATTCAGAGAGAAGTTTTATTCTCTATGATTTCTTCCAATTCACAGTATCTGTCTCAGAGGATTTACCTGCCTGAGTTTGACGTAGCCCCCATTTCCCCTTAGTTTGTTTTGGTAGGTTTTTTACACTTCAGGCACAAGGAAGACCAAGCTTTCTCATCAGATAGCAATCTTATTTTTGGAATCTTTCCTTCTTGTTCATGAAGAAATGCTCTTTCCC
>NW_005842520.1:471059-485090 GCF_000455745.1 Alligator sinensis
GAAAAAAAATTTGAATATATTCATACAAAAATCTCTTGCCTTTTTACTGTTCAGAATAATACATTGACCTTGTCTACAGTTCCTATTGCATGTTACAACTTTTTTTTATCTTTTGCTAGATTAATGTTTTGCTTTTAAGAGTGTCCCTAGAGTCTTTCAGGTTCCCAAATAGAGGGATATAGAGATATAGAGGGTTCCCAACTAGAGAAAAGTTGGGCTAGAAGGGAACCCTAGAGTCGTCTAATCTAACCTTCTGCCTGAGGCAGGATCATCTCTAATTAAACCATTTTATACAAACCCTTTGTCTAACCTGCTAACAAAACTACACAGTCAACCCTGAAACAACCACAAGACATAACACCCAGGTCTGCCCCAGGAAAAGTAGGGGGAGCACAGTGGCTAACATCCTGCTGCTATAGGTTGTTACAGTATACTTTAGGGATCCAAGATATATATCTTCAGATGAGAGACTGTTTGTTACTCTTTTTAAGATACTGAGTATTATAACAGATTATCACTCTTCCCCTAGAAGTGGTTGACACGTATGACCTGCAGGTCAAATCTAGCCCTTTTTATCTGGCCCATGGAGTTGAAGAGCTTTTGCAGCATTTTCTTGGCAGGGGGCTTTGCATTGGTGGTAGAAAAAAGCTGCTGAAGAAGCACTGCAGGGGAAAGCAGTGGTTGTGGTGGTAGCAGTGGTGTGGGCAGAGTTGGAAGCAGCCTGTTCTAACACCTAAGCCTCATTAAAACAGCCTCTTGCTTTAAAATGTTGCTGACCCCTACTGCGTTTAAGGTTTGGAAATAATTTTTTCATTGTATAATTCAGGTCGTTTAAACTCTTAGGAAGGTTAGATCGTGTAGCCAAAACATTAGGAGACATCTCTGTTGCATTCCATGGATGTTCCAACTGTTCCAAACTGGAGCCAGTTTTAGAAATAGTGCTTAGGGAGCTCCATCATCGTGCCCGGGAGAATGTGATTGAGAGCCATACTCTATTGTGTCATACATGACAAGACTTTAGATTCCTAATGGAAGGCATAATGGTGGCCAAATAGTGAATAAAGATTTTAGGGGGGTAAAATCTGAGAAATAACGCTTAAGACCAGATGCCAAAGTGATAAAATTATATAAGCAATTTAGATAGAAATCCTGATTCTTCTTCAAAACAGAATAAATTGACTTTTTGTAGGGCTCCTTAGTAGAGGTCAGGAAGAAGAATCTGTTCCTTTCAGAGAGGATTAATTTAGCATAGCAGCTTTGTGTAGTGTAGACCTTCTGCACTTAAGAACAGTGGCTTGGCATAGTGGTAGACTGATTTGCTTTGTCTGTGCTACTCCCAGTACCCAGTAAAAGACAGCTGTTCCTTCCCCATTGACTTTTGTACTTTAAAAACTCAAGGGGTAGTGACTTAGTTCAGTAACTTTGGAATAAAAGTTGGTTATGTAGTTTTAATTACTTTTAGTCAGTAAAGTTTTAACCATTCCAAAACTGAATTGCAATCTAAAAGGATTCTTAACTACAAATACACATGAAATATTTTGCTGCTAATTTTGCTGCTTGTTCTGCACATTATTGCCCTTAGAAATGCCAAAATTTCATTTCCCTATGGAAATGAAAGCAGTCTCAGGCATGGTTCATATTACAATGACCCGTATTTTTAAGAGTGCCAATTTTTACAGTATTTTTAGAAAGTAAGTAGTTGGCTAATTTGGAAAACATTTTTCAGAATCTTTTTACACTGAATTGTGTCCTGTTGTACTGGCAAAAATTGCACAAGCTCAATCTGTTTTTAAATAATTTTCCTAGTACATTTCATAGGAGGCTAAAGAAAGTTAAATGGTGTTGTTGGTTTGACTTTCTTCTATGGTTTCACAAACCTCTATGATTTCAGACAAATTCAGATAATCTGTCCACTTTCTTAAGATCAATAAACTTACTAGGTATTACATCACCCAGGTTTGTGGTTGAATTGGTACACTAACATCTCTGGATTTTACTAGTGTATTCATAAATAAGTCACTCTTCAAATGCTTTCTTTAAAAAAAAAAATAATGTTGCCTCTCCTTGCATACTTTTAAAATGCTTTCCTTTTCAGTTCATTTTAAAGGCTATATTCTAAGAGAATACATACATGAATGTTGATTCGCAATGAAATGTATCTTTATTTAACAGTTTTCAACTGCTGCTCAGAATACTTGTAATGTCTGGCACATGAATTTAGAAGACCTTCCTGACTGGGTAAAATGTGCTATTGAAAAGGTAGGTCCATGGTTCCTGATACTTGATATTCTATGGAAGAATTTAAAAAGCGTACTAGTAGGTGCATCATTTTTGTTTGGGTGTAATGTCTGTGCAAACTTAATTCTTTTTATTTGGGCATATGCGTTTGGATACCAACCATTTTTTCCACTCTTTCTTTTTCATTCTACAGGATGAACAATGTTCAATTAGGAAACAGTAATTTTATTATTTTGTTCCATTTTCCTTGTTTAGTGTATGTCCCTTGGCTTTATGTATTATACACAGAATCATAAAATTACATGGTAATAAGGGACTTCAAAAGTCATCTAGTCCATGGCTGTCCAACTATGTGCAGCCCACGAGCTGCATGCTGACCCCTTGTGCCACATGTAACCCAACAGCTGCCAGTTGACAGCCCTGATCTAGTCCAACTTTTAAATATTTATTTACTTGTGGACTTTTCTATAGATCATCCCGCTATAGTAAGTGAATACTTTAGAAACCTTCCCAGACCCCTGGAAAATGAGAAGGTATTTTCTTGTTTATTAAGTTTCTACCAATTTTAGGTGCCTTATCAGAGAAGTCTAAGGTCTAATATTTCTTAGAACTTTGAATTTTGCAGCATTTTATGTATTCAGAAAGAGTGCTTATTGATTTCAGTTGCAGTTGTGCACACTCAGCACTTCAGCATAGTAGTTTATACTATTTTTGGGCATTTACAAAACAAGGTGTTCTTAATTAGTTAAAATCAAGCTGGAAAAACAGATCTCGTCACATGACATAATTTTGACATCACATTAGCTTCATATAGGGTAACCATTATAGAGGACAGTCCAGTTGTCCTCCATCCTCTATTGATACAAAACCGGACACCTGTATGTCCTCTATTTTTCTCTTGAAGAGAAAAATTAAGGACATAAAGGCACCGGGTTTCATATGAATAGAGGACAGAGTAGAAAAAAACTGGAATATCCTCGATGATGGCCACCCTAGCTTCATACCACTGAACTTTTGGCAGTTGAGCTAACAAAATAACTGATAGCATCAGTAGCTTGTTAATCTTTGTGTCAGGGGTCTGCAACCATTCACTAACAGCTGGCCAAATTAACCCAGCTTGCTCCTAAAGCAGGCTGGAGGCAATAATTGTTAGATAGTCCTTCTCTAGATGAAGCATTTCCACATGCAATTTGCCTACAAAAGGATATATAAATTTCTGGTTTGTTGTGCTTGGCAGGCTGGATAAAAAATCCCTTAGTGGTTTGGATCCAACCTGCAGGCCATAGGTTGCTGACCCTTGCTCTCTGTGGAGCAGTACTAGAGAATGATGACTCATACACTTTGCCAGGGGGTTGTAGAGATATGTGCTAACAGCAAAAGAATGGTGAGACTCAAGGCTCTTGACCCATCTTCCTGTTTCCTCACAAGCCTGATCTTTTGCACCTCATCACTTACAATCTTTCTCTCTTTTAGTCCTACCCTTTGTCTTGGCCCCATTCTTCTTGCAGGCCAAGTTCTGCTCTCCATTCCTTAGGCTTCTTAATGTAGTTCCAGTCTTCTTCCCCAGCCTGTCCCAGTCTCCACTCCTATCTACTTATGCAGTCAGTTTATCCTTTCCCTCCCCCGGTTAAAGTCATCTTCTCCCCTGTCCTTCAGTAGAAACGCATCACAGGATATCACATTTGGGCCTCCAAAATTATGGCAGTGCAAATGGCAAGCATAGAGACTTCTCCACTCTTTGTCACACTGCATCTTTGGCTGTGACAAAATGTAGGATAAATAGTGCCACTTTGTTGCAGTGGATGTCTATTTGCTCTGTCAGGATAGAATAGGCAGCTTGGAACGTCCCATGTTCTCCAGTTGCCCTGAGCAGGGACAAGCTCAGTGGCTTGATGGGCCTGACTCGACATGGTTTTTCTCTGTAAGCAGGGAAAGTCAGGGTGCTCCAGGTTCTCCAGAAGCACATCTCCATAAGCAGGAAAAGCCCACATAGGTCCCAGAATGGAAGCACAGGACCTGGGGAATTCCTGGTGCCCCATGCCTCCACACTGAGACCTGCATGACTCTCTGCCTCTGTTTAAAGGACAAGTCAGTGCAGGACTTAGCGTGGGTCCCAGTATAGAGTCCTGGGGTGCTGGGAATTCCCCGTGTTCAGCACCTCCATGCTGGGATCTGTGCCAGCCTGTTCTTCACATGGAGGCACAGGTCACAGGTCCCTCTGTGGAACCTAAGCCAACCCCTGCCTCCACAGGATCTGGTGTAGTTGTGGGAGGGAAGCAGAGGGCAACAAGGTACACAGGGGCTCCCTGGGGAAGGGGAACATGTGGCTTCATAAGTGAATCAGCTATGGCAGGATGCATCCCACCAGAGCTGATCTTCTTTGTATGGTGACCTCTATTTTTACCCCTTGACTCCTTGTTCTAGTCTCTCTCCAGCCAATTTTAGTTCTCTTCTCGTTGCTGTCAGGCAGGCAGGTAGGCTACCAAGGAGGTAGCCCTGAGCTGCAATGCCTTCTCTCTGTGTCCAAGGAAGGACCAGGGCTGTGAGTTAACCCTTTGTTGATTGTATGTTTAAGTGATTGCTTTGTCATGGATATTGTTTTCCTTGTGGGGACAAGTTTGCTCCAGGAAAAATAAACTACTGAGCAACAACCAATCATACATGGCGGAGAACACAAGCATTCTAAACCCCAATGCCAGTTCCAGTCTCCATGGAGACCAGAACCCTGGTAAAATGTCTGGAGGGACTGCAGCAGCAGCAGCTGTTTCAGCAGCTCCAAACCCAGTAACAGTAGTTCCAGAGAGCAACAGCTGCAGCTGTAGCAGTTTGAGTGAGAGCAGCATCAGCAGGAGTTCCTGAATAGGCAGTTGGGTGCTTGTCAGACCTGTATTGCATTGTTGAGTCACCGGGTTCCCAGAAGTTAGAGGGAAGAGTACTCACAGTGAAGAGACTGGCAAATGATCTGGAGGATTTTCTTGCCATGTTTGAAGTGGGTAGTAGAGGTATATCAGTAGACACAGGACACATGGACTGTGTGGGTGATCCCCCTGTTAACTGGGGAGACCCAGGTTGCTTATTGGGCCATAGGAGCAGACTTGGCAATAGACACTGGAGCCCTCAAAACAGCCATACTGACTTATGGAGGAGGCTTATCACTGCCAGTTCTGGTTGGAATCTTGGTACCCAAATGTACAGCCCCAAGCTATGGCCTGGAAGTTAAAAGATGTATGCACCTGATGGCTAAACCCAGATGCTTGGTTGGCTGCAGAGGTCATGGAACTCTAGTGGCATTGGAACAATTCTGTGCCATCCTTCCAGTAAAAGCCCAAAGGTGGGTGTATCACTCGCTCCAGGGTGGTTAGCCTGGAGGAAACCACATTGGAGGGTAGAGGACTTCATGGTTGTGGAGTTAGATGGCTGGGAACCCTGGAAAAAATGGCAGCCTATGGGCCTAAGGAAGCTGAGGCTCCACAGCAAGCCAGCCAGGGGTCTAGGGAGGCCTGTGGTAGGGGCATTATCTCCATCTCCAAGGTCCCAGACTGGAGGACAGCTTTTGAGTGGGGGGCCTGGAGAAGAAGGCCACCTGGGGCATCCCAGCAGGTGGAGGAATGCAGGCATAGATTATATACTTCCAATGCAAAATGAAAGGGCACAGATACTGGGGCTCCCACAGAGGGACTGTGGATACTCCCATGCCTTGGTCTCAGAGGCAAGACCAGAGAGCCCAGACCTGAGGAGATATATGATCCCTGTAAATATCGGGGATCTCCTGATAGGACTCATAGACTTGGGCTCTGGGCAAACATTTGCACACGAGCAGTATGTGAGTCCAGCAGATGTCACAGTAGGTGAATGTGAGCACATCACATGCTTTCCTGGGTATATCTGACCATACCCCATAGGCCACCTGAAACTGACCATCAGGGGAGAGGAAGAGCTTGTAAGAGCTACGGTGGCCTGCCATGTAGCTTATCCTGTGGTGGTGGGGGTGGGATGAGACTGGGGCTTGATGACCAAGCTGATCTGGTTGGCCCAGAGAATGCATAAAACCCAGGCGGATGGACACCAGTCTCACAGAACCAGAACTGGGGGAGATATTTCCCTCTTTAGACCTATATTTTTTTGGACCAGAGTTCAGGTCATGTCAAGAATGTTAGCAGGTCAGGTGGGAGGCCCTTACCAGCCAGAGGAAACACTCTGGGGAAAGGTGTCAGGGTGCAGTGGAGGATCAAGGGACCTCTGGCATTCATCAAGAGAACACATTAGATCAGGTGGGGAAGGCTGAGATTTCATCCAGGGTCAAAGAGAGGATCTGGTATATGCCCCTCAGTGTAGCTGGTTGGGATGGGCCAAAGGGGCTATAGTAGATGCATGCTTGGCAGCCCAGGACCCCCATTTTGAGCTGCAGGGGGACCTCTGATGACAATGTCACCAGGGCCTGGCAGTTCCAACTGTTGGACCCAAAGCAATATTGTTTCCAGGTGTTGAAACATGACATACCCTGGGGGTGCCATTTGGAGGCAGAAAACATGCAGGATAGCATGCTGGTGAGGTTTTTTTGGCCTGGAATATACCAGGAAATTAAAGACTATTGTGCATCCTGCCCTGAGTGCCAGCTGGTTGCCCCCAGCTTGTCCATAAGGCCCCCCCTGGTGCCCATCCTGCTGGTTGGTATGCCTTTTTAGGTTGAAGTGGACTTGGTGGGACCACTGGAACTAAGATCAAGGGGATCCAGGTTCCTTTTTGGTAGGGGTGCAATGACAGAATTTTTTTGGGCTGATACTGATGGCTGATTTTTAACAAGCCATATCAGCCAATACTGATCTGATTGCCAATATGCAGTCTGGCAGCTTGGAGAGCAGCATCTAGCTGGTAAGTCTGTTGTTGGGGAAGGAGCAATGGGGAAGGGAGGGAAAGGGCTTGTGGGGGGGGCAGATCGAGACCACTGTGGTGAGGGAGGGAATGGGACTGGAACTGGGACTGGGGCAGGGGAAGGGGTAGGGGAAGGTGCTGCCCAGCTGGGGCGGGTGGGGTGGGGTGGGGTGGGGCATGGAATGGAGCTGCAGCTCATCCGGGGATGCAGAGAGGAGGGGCAGTTCCCGCTGCTATGTGCAGCCCAAGTGGGCACCCCAGCGTATGTCACCCAGCACTGTGCATAGGGTGAAAGCAGGCTGCCACTGTGGGCTGGGGCCAGGGCCAGCTCTGTGTTCTTCCCAGTGTGGGGGCTGGGCCGGGCTGAGCTTAGAATGGGTGGCAGCGGTGCTGGGAGGGGGGCTACCGTGATTTTTATGGTGGCTGTAGCCTCCCCATAGCTCCCCTCCCAGCACTGCTGCTGCCTTCCCTGAGTACAGCCCTGTCCCAACCCCTCCACTGGGAAGAGCTTGGCACAGCCCCAGCCCACAGTGGCAGCCTGCCCTTGCCTCTGCACAGATCCGGTGGCACACGCCCCCCACCCCGCCATGCCCTCCTTGGATGCACGTACTAGCGGGAGCCGCCCCCCAACCCCATGTGCCCCGGACAAGCCACTTGTGGCTCTGTCCTGTGCCCTGGCCCTGCCCCAGCCCCACTCTGTCCCTCTCCATGTGGACCTTGATCTGCATCCCCCGTGCGCCTTCCCTCTCCCAACCCTTACCCCATAACAGACTTACTAGCCACATGCTGCGCTTCTGGCCACCTGCATGCTGTCCTGCAGCTGCTCATGCATGGAGCATTTATCAGTGACATTATTGGCCACATCAGCCAAAAAAAAGCCAATTGTTAATAATATCAATTTTCCTTATATCGTTGCTGATACGATATAGGACCTATGTATCAGTGAACCTCTACTTTCTGGTCCTGGTCAATTGTGCCACCTGCTACCCTGAGGTGGTGGCATTCTGTTCAGCATCAGCACAAATTTTTTTACAGATTTTTTCCCAGGTTAGCATTCCTAAAGACTTTTTAATGGACCAAGATACAGCCTTCATGTCTATTGAAAGCTTATTTGGTCAAAACTTCAGTGTATCATCCTCAAATTGATGGCCTAGTTGAAATGTTTAACTGAACACTGAAGGGATGTTGAGGAAATTTGTATCAGAGGATATGCAGAATTGGGATCAGATGCATTCACCATACATGAGGTTCCACAGTCTTCCACTGGCTTTTTGTCTTTTGAATTGTACTGTGGGAGGCATCTTTGGGGTGTGCTAGACCTCCTGCAAGAGTCCTGGCAGGTCCAGGGAACTGTGATACAAAACATAATGTGGTATGTTTTGAAGCTGCAAGGGAGGTTAGATCTGGTTGGGGCCCACATAAAGAAAAAACTTGAAGCAGCCCAACAGGAGCAAGAACAGCAATATAATAGAAAAGCTCGGCTCTGTGTCTCCCAACCAAAGGATTGAGTCCAACTATTACTCCCCTTCTCCGAAAGTAAGTTACTGGCAAAGTGGCAAGGACCTTTTGAGGTCCTGAGGAGGGTAGGGCAGGTAAATTATAAGGTGGAGAAATGACAAAGGTCATAGATTTACCACATTAACTTGATAAAACCCTGGAAGGCTCTCTGGAAGCTGATCTAGGAATCCTAGATCCCTTCCCAGATCCGATAAAGGGCCTCAAACTAGGGGAGACATTGACCTCAACTCAACAGGTGAAAATGAAGGGCCTTATGGTGGAGTTTAAAGAGATATTTACCAGGAGTCCGGGCTGGACTACATTAACAGAACACTAGATTATCCTCAAGCTGGGATGAACAATTCAAAAGGGTCACTTGCAAATCCCCACCAGGAAGTTAAAAAGATGTTGGACTTAGGGATGATCGAGGAATCGGGGAGCGAGTGGAGTAGCCTGATAGTGTTGGTGCCGAAGCCCAACCACATGATTTGGTTTTGCATTGACTTCTGAAAATCAACACATTTTCAAAGCGTGATGTATACCCTATGCCCCAAATCGATGAGATGGTGGAGGGAATCAGTAACCCCAAGTATATAACTACCTTGAACCAAATCATGGGTACTGGCGAATTCCTCTGGATCCAGCATCCAGCATGAGAGCCTGAGAGCCCAGGGAGCAGCTGTGTATGTGACCTGAGGGTCCTGGAGTCCAGAGGCAGGCTGGGCAGATGACTTAGGGTGTCCAAGAGCCCAGAGACAGGGGCTGAAAGTAGTGGGGAGCCCAAAAAGGGTCTAAGTAGAAAGAATGTCACATGACATAATAATTGAATGATAACATCTGTGAAGCTTGGGGCATGATGGAGGGGCAGAATGGAGCCACGCAATTAGCCCCGAGCCACAATGGTTGCTTTGTTATGGACTTTTTTTTTCTTGTGGGGACAAGTTTTCCCCAGGAAAAATAACGAACTAAGCAACAACTTGCTACAGAACTTTTTAAAGAAAGGTTTGTCAGAGTATTTTTTTAATGTTACAAAACAGAAAGTACATCTTTTCCCCTTATATTGGATGTGTTCAACTCCTGGCCCATAGGCCAAGTCTGCGGGGTTCGCCATGGGTCAGGAAATTTGACGGCCAGGAAGCAGTAGCAATTGATACTGCCATCCCTCCCCTGCTGCCAAATCGCCAAGCCCTGTGTTGCAGGTTTGTGGCTGGGACATGTCCCCTCCCAACCATGGCTGGATTGGGGTGGGGCTGTCCCCACCCTCTTCTGTGTGGCCAGATTGCGCCCACTGGCAGGATCTGTCCCACAGATGGTTCAAGGAGTGTCCATCCGGCTCACAGAGCAAAAAGGTTGAGCCCCACTGCCTTATAGCATTCTCTGAAACTACTGATCTGATTTTTTTTAAGCTTTTCAAAATATTCACCCAGAGGCAAAGCACCATGGAGAATTTCTACCCAGATGATTAAAGTACAGGTGTATTTGATTGCTTATAGTTATAAGCAGTTGAAAACAGAGTGTTGTAATGGGAAGTTCTGGGCTGCCTGCTGTTAACTCCCCTTAAAACTTTAGGAACTCGCCGTAGGGCCTTATCACATATTCACTTTCAACAGTTGAAAATCATTGGAATGTTGTGATATATTAGAGTTGGAATGTGTTAGGATGGTATCATACGTTCATTCACTTGTAATCATTGCAAGTCACTGGGTGTAGTTACCTATCAAAGTTAGAACTTGTTAAGGAGATAACCCTCACCTGTGAAGGAACCACTTTGCAACTCTAAGGGTGAAGTGACATGTTATATTTAGACCATGCTAAATCTGAAATTTTAAGCTGTGTTAAAGTTAAATGAACTGCAAGCAGTGTCACATTAAGGGTTAATACCTTTTCTTGCTTGCACATCTCTGACTTGCCACTAGAGGTCTGGGGAGCAGGTGCATGGCTAGGAGCAAGGGTATGTGGGCTTGATCTCTGCTCTTGGGGCTGGGAGTGGTGCATCCTGGGATGCCAGAGGATTGCAAATTGCTCCTTTTATCTCTGTGGTGCTAGGTAGCAAAGCTCACAGTTAACCTTTGCCTGAAGTGGCAAAACTTTGAGACACTCAGAAGGCACTTAGTATGAATGCTTGAATTTTAAGTGCCCTTAGTATGGTCCAGGTATAATGTGTACCTTAGAAGGCACTTAACACATGTTAAACTGCTTGAATGTGTGGGTGCTTGAGTTTTAACAGCAATTAGTAAGTGTTCAGTTGAATATGTGACACCCCCCTTGGTAAAGTCTAGCCTAATGTCATATAATCACTCAGGCTATAAGTACTTGCCCAAATAGTTCCACTGAATAGGAAGCTAAGGGTGGGACTGCTCTCAGCATATTGTAACTTCTACACTGCTTGGCATTCCACATATTTAGCATGGTCTAAGTGTGATATGTAACTTCACCCTAGTACATACTGAGTTGATTTGCTCTCTTAAGTAAAGTTGTGAATGTAAATGTTTGCACAATTGGAGCCTTAGTACATCTTGTCTTAAGGAAGAAAGTGCCGACTTAAAATTATAAACAATATTTCAATTTTATGAATCCTAGGAAAAGAATACTTTTATTAAAAAAATTCACTACATGGCGAGTTTGTTATGGTACCTGCATGTACTCAGTTTCACTTTTGCTGATGCCAGCTCTGTTGTTAATTTCTCATTTTTGATGATTTTTGATATATTATCTATCTCCTGAAAGTATAAAATATACCATTTGGAATTTGTGTGATAAGCGAAACAAAAGCTTTATTCATTTTTGTGGGAAATCATCTCCCACTGTGTTTAGTTGGCAAGAAGTGTATGGACACCCAGAAAACTAAACTGTGAAATTGTACTAGCTAATTCAAGATTAGCACTGTAAACTAATTTAATTTTTTAAGGAGTCTAATATCTTATTAGTAATACAGCACCTATCTGCAAGCTGCCTTGGCACATTTAAGAATGTTTTTTAATCAGTTACAAATTGAAATCTGTGTTTTTTAGTGTTTTTAATGTCTGTATCTTTATATCAAAGAACTTTTTCAGAGATCTAATTTTATTTATTTACATTTGATATTTTTGTGCTAGTCAGTCTGTTTTCTATCAGTCCTTTTACCATAGGAGAATAGGGAATCTAATAGAGTTTTTTTCCTTTATTTTGGTTTATAATGATTTCATTGTTTTGCATTGTTTTGTTGTTTTTGTTTTTCCTTTCATTCTTAGGCACAGTGGACGATTGGAAAACTGAACTGCCCATTCTGTGGGACCCGTCTGGGGGGCTTTAACTTTGTTCGCAACACAAAATGTTCCTGTGGTCAATTTGCAAATATACATTTCTGCAAGAGTCGGACTGATTTTCAGCCAACTTGTTCAGTTCAACTCCCAAGATCATCATTAAAACACTTGTCACTTTGTAAAGCTCAGTCTGGTTTTAACAAGAAAATCCAACACAAAGTGACAGGTGGAACTTTGGAAATCAGAAATCCTGGGATTTCATACATGACCAAAAATTATAATGGAAGTGGAAGATTAACAGAAGCACTTTGCCTAGAGGTGCGAGCAACCAACTTTGATATAAATAGTAGAAAACCACACTTTAAGGTGTTCAATCAAAAAAAGAGTATTTCAGCTTCCTGGCCTGTGAATGATATACATTTGATAAAAGCTTTTCATAGAAAATCACATAGTTTGGATTTGAACATCAGAGAGAAACTCATTTTGTTGCCTAATTTATGTGGAACTTCAGGTAATGGACCTATTTATCACAGGCAAAATGATACACAGCCCATTTACCCAAGCAGTAATTTGCAATTAGAGTCCAGTAGAGAGAATTCCTTTCAGGGCCTATATAGTTTTGATGCTGATGAACTGTCAAAAAGGTTTTCAGTTACTTCCTATAATGCATTAACACAAAGGGGGACAGAATGTGAATGTGGTTTCCAAGCATCTGAACAATGTTCTGGGAGTACCACTGCTGACCAGCTACCTTCTGTGATGGATCTGTTTCCATCTGCAAGTTCTGCAGAAGATGATGACACTGGACAGGAGAATATCACACCAGTTGATCAGGAACCTGCCAGTAGTTCCTTAGTTACTGTCCACCAAAAAAAGCTAAGCAAAAGAGAGAGAAACAAATTGAAGAGTTTGAGGAGAAAACAAACGAGGCATGAGAGGTGGCTACAGAAGCAGGTGAGTTTAAAAATGAGGTATGCTTTTTGCTCTATAAAGTTTGGTGTATGAACAAGTATAGAATTCTTAAGAGATTTTTTTAAACTGTTGTCTTTTAGTGCTTTTGAAAAAATGATTGTCCTATCCAGAGTCAAGCAAATAAGAGTTGCAGAACTTTCTTACATATTCAGCTTTGCCAGTTTAGTCTAGTCTGTATTTGTAGCAAGACTGCTCTTTCATTACATGGTCAAATCTTGAAAAACAGAGATTTCAACTCTATTAATTTCTGTTTAGATTTCTTGAGCTACAAACTGGTTACAGATAAACTTAGATTGGGAATTCGAAGATTTATAGCTATTGAGAGAGAAGTTTTGCTGTAGTCTTTCAAGCAAAGTGGTGGAGGAAAAAAATTTGCATTAATAAGATTAAACTGGTTAAGTTTTTGGAAGGGGTGATAGTATGGGGAGTTCTGGCTTATCAGTGAATATGTATGATATGTGAAGTCTTGTCCTTGCAATACTCACATTGGTGAATATAGGCAACTTGTTTGTAGTGTGGAAGATACTTGATATTTCCATTCATCTGGGCTTCTGCTGATTGTCAATTGGGGCCAGATATTTTTGGCCTTATGAATGCTACGTGTTTCTGGTAAATTTTTTGCATTCTTCTGAAGCATTAAGACAGGTTCCATGCCTGTAACTGGTGGTTTTTGACTGGGGTGCACCCAGTAGGTTCATTGTGTAAATAATAGCCTAGGACTGGACTCCATGCCCAAGACGGCCATTTCCGGTCCTAGTCCCTTGTGTTCTTGTGTGAAGTGATTACGAAAACATTTGATGAGAGACATGTGGAACTACTGTAGGTCTAAAAGCAGTAAACATTTCTAGTAAAAATAATAACATTTTTATTAAAATCTGAGCATTAACTTTGCTGAGAAACTTTTTTTCAGTAGCTTTTCTGTAGATACTATTATTCTGTTGAAGTCCTTGTTCTTTAAATAACCTCAAATTTAGGCAAGAATTGTCTACTGTCATATGTTAAATTAAATCAAAATTGTATTTGGTAAGGATTTTAGAATTTGTACTAATAATGGAAAACAAGTCTTACAATCCTTTAGTTGGAGAAATCTACCGTCAGTCCATATTTCTGTTTGCAGGAGTCCAATCCATCTTTCATAGAATCATAGAAAGTTAGGCCTGGAAGGGACTTCAGGAGCTTATCTAGTCCAACCCCCTGCTCAAAGCCCCCC
>NW_005842520.1:485134-494685 GCF_000455745.1 Alligator sinensis
CTGCCACCCCCCCCCCCCCCCCAACTAGATAATCGCAGCCAAGGCTTTGTCTTGCAAGGTCTTAAAAACCTCCAAGGATGGAGAGTCTACAGCTTCTCTGGGTAGCCTGTTCCAGTGTTTTACTACCCTCCTAGTGAGAATATTCTTCCTAATATCTAACCCAGGGGTTTTCAACATTTTTGGGTCAGTGTACCCTGGCAGCTGGATGCGGAGCAGTGTACCCCTGGTGGCCAGACGCCAAGTGGAGGGGGGGGTGCTGAATGTGGAGTGGCGGCAACCACTGTATGCGACCTTCCCTCCCCCCCTCCTACATCTGGCTGGTGTCTGCGTGGGATAGTGCATGGTGGCATTCTGTCCCCGCCCACCCATGCTTACTCCCTAGGGCCTTCTCAAGTATACCCAACCCCTGATCTAACCTAAACTTTTCTCGCTACAACTTGCTACTGTTACTCTTTGTTCTGTCACCTGCCACCACTGAGAGAGTCTAGCTCCTTCCTCCCTCAAACCCCCCTTCAGGTACTTGAAGGCTGCTATTAAATCCCTTCTCAGTCTTCTCTTCTCTAGACTAAATACACCCAGGTCCCTCAGCCACTTCTCAGAAGCCATGTGCCTCAGCCCCCTCACCATTTTTGTTGACCTCTGCTGGACTCTCTAATTTATCCACATCCTTTCTGTAGTGGGGGCCCAAAACTGAACACAGTACTCCAGATGTGGCCTCACCAGTGCTGAATAGAGGGGAATAATCACTTCCCTTGGCCTGCTGGCAACACTGCAGTGCAGCCCAGTATACCATTAGCCTTCTTGGTAACACGGGCACACAGTTGACTTGTATTCAGCTGATTGTCTGCTGGCTCGTATTCAGCTTAACCCCCAGGTTGTTTTCTGCAGAGCTGCTGCCCAGTCAGTCAGTGCCCAGCCTGTACTGATGCATGGGATTTTTCCATCTTCAGTGCAGGACTTGTCGTTGTTGAACCTCATGAGATTGCTTTTGACCCAATTCTCCAATTTGTCTAGGTCACTGAATCCAGCCCTCCAGCATATCTACTACTCCCCCCAGCTTGGTGTCATGTGCAAACTTGCTGAGGGTGCACTGTATGCCATCTTCCAGGTCATTGATGAAAATATTGAACAAAACTGTCCCCAGAACCAATCCCTGGGGCCCTTGATTTGATACTGGCTTCCAAGTAGGCATTGACCCATTGATTACTATCATCTGATCCTGATGCTCCAGCCAGTTTTCTATCCAATTTACAGTCCATTCATCCGGCCTGTATTTCCTTAGCTTGCCTGAGAGAATGCTGTGGGAGACTGTATCAAAAGTCTTGCTAAAATCAAGTTATACCACATCCACTGGTCTCCCAGCATTCACAGAGCCAGTCATCTCATCACACAAGGCAATCAGATCCTTCAGGCATGACTTGCCCTTGGTGAATCCATGCTGACTGTGCCTAATCATCATCATCTCCTCCAAGTGCTTAGAAAATGATTCCTTGAGGATCTGCTCCATGATTTTTCCAGGGACTGAGGTGAGGCTGACTGGTTGGTATTTCCCTGGATCCCCCTTTTTTCTTTTCTTAAGTATGGGCACCATGTTTGCCTTTTTCAAATCACTTAGGACCTCTCCCTATCTCCATGAGTTTTCAAAGATGATGGCCAGTGGCTCTGCAATCGCATCAGCCAGCTCCCTCAGCACCCTCAGGTGCACCCCTTCTGTCCCCATGGACTTGTATATGTCCAGCTTTTCTAAATAGTCCCTAGCCTGTTGTTTGACCACTGTTGGCTGCTAAGCTCCTCCCCAAACTGTGCTGCCCGGTGCAGTAGTCTGGGAGCTGACCTTACCTGTGAAGACTAAGATGAAAAAGGCATTGAGTACTTCAGTTTTTTCTGCATCCTCTGTCACTAGGTTGCCTCCCCCTTTCAGAAAGGGACCCACACTTTCCCTGATCCTCCTCTTGCTACTGACTGCCTTCAGGAGTCCTATATAGAATTGTTCCTCTTATGAAGTGAATCTGTTCTAATCCACTTCTGTTAAAGTGCATTTTTAATTGATTAATTAAACCTTGTCCTTCAACTAGCAGTTTGAGAGTGGATATCTTTTTCAGAACAGTGACAAATGCTTTAAAAAATGCATGAGTCTATTCTCAAGGGATCAGTCTAATACATACTAAATTTAATGAAGGTATTTTTCCATGTTAGAATGCATGCTGCCAGTTATTTTAGTATATCAGCATATATCACCATGCATTTTGTGTATTATGGTGAGGTGCCTGTTACAATGTTCATAGTGGAATTAAAATTCACCAGTCTTAAATCATCAGTTATAGCTATAGGGCATTTCTTTTGTATTCTGTAGGTTTGATTCATACCTGTACTATATGACTTGCTACCAACTGTCTTGACAGAAGACTGCATAGCATAGACTGTAATAACTAAACTGTATTGTTTAACAGCAGGGGGCACCAAACTTCCTTCAGCTACAAAACAATGGAAAACAGTTACTTTTGTCAAAGAGGAGCTTATGGTACAGAAAGCAGAAAAAACCAGTTTCATATAACTTACTGTTAGAGTGATGATAGATAAACACTTAATATTTTAATGTCTAATGATCATAGGTTTTAAGAATAATAGTGGTGCTTGTTAGTATGCTGTAGCTAAGAGTCTGCCAGCATTTCTGTTCTAAGCTTTCTTTTATGAGTATCATGTTGTATACCAATATTAAATTTGCCCTAGTCTAAAATGTATAATAACTGGCTAAAAGGTCTCAGCTGGGAAAAATATCATCTTGCTTTGAGTTTTGTTTCACTTGGCTTCAGAATATTTTTAGTCAGAGGAATTATTTGTAGTTTGTTTAGAAATTACAGCATCTGATTGAAAAAGATAGCTGAAATCCAGAGCAAGGAACAATATTGTTAGACTCTTTAATGTATAACTTGAAAGATATGATTTGGGTTGGGGTTTCTTTCTTTTGTTTTATTTTTGGTGTCTTTTTCAACAAGATAGTGAAACTAAAAAGTGGCTTATAAAGTCAGTGATCAGTTTCATAAAATTCATTTTTCATTATGCTACTGGTGTTAATTTAAATCTTTTTTTAAAAAAGGAAACCTAGGACAGATGGTCTTGTGGTGAAAGCACTGGACTCTGACATAGGAAATCTAAATTTAATTTCTAGAGCTGCTTGAGATTTGTGTGACCTTGTGCATGTCACTTGGAGGCAAAATTCACAAAGGAATGTAGGCAAGGCAGGGCTGAACGTTCCTACCCCTCAGAATTAGATGCCCAGCTCAAGGTGCAGTATTCACAAGCTCAAGGTAAGTGACTGAGTTCTCTGAAGTTTAGATGTGGAAAGTTATGTGCCTAAAAGAGTAGTCACACTCAACTGGCAATGCCTGAGTGGGTTAAGGAGAAATGCTCAAGGAAGTGTTTTCTACTTCTATCCTGGAGCAAAGCAACTGCATGAGACTGGGAGTTTACAGCCTGAAACACCTATGTAAACTTAAATGCTTAAGTCTATCCCCTTGTGTATAGCCAGCTCCTCTCTGGTGGTGGAAAGGATGGTGGCCTTTTATATAAATAGCAGCACAAAGTGGGTTGCAGGCTCACACAAGTGTTTTGCCTCAGGCTTATGAGCCGCTTGATCCTCCCTGCTGCTGCTTCTTCAGTCTGCGGCCTGCAGCTCTTCTTAGCCAATTGTTTGCTTACATTGCCAGATCGTGCATGTAGTGTCCCTGTGTGTGTGTCCCCTGTCTGTTCCCCCCTCCACCCCCTCACCCAGCACCAAGGATAGGTGGAGTCCCACCAGGACTCTTTAAAGAAACATTTGGACACTTATCTTGCTGGGATCCTTTGACCCTAGCTGACTTCCTGCCCCTGGGACATTAGGGCTGGAAGGGACCCTGGAAGATATTGACTCTTTTAGGCATCTAAATTCTCCCTGAGTTCTTTCTTAAGTGTCTAAATTCCTTTATTACCCTAATAAGTTAAAAGGTGGCATAACAGTACCTTTTCTCTCTCCAATTTTAGACAGTAAACTCTGTAAGAAAACTTTCACTTATTATGTGTTTATATGGAGCCTAGGACAATGGACCTGAAGGCATTGCCTATTGTAGCCTATTGTAGCAAGATGTAACTTCTGCTGGAGTTGTACCACTGTACGTGGCAGAAAAAGGCCACAATTTTTTTAACTACTGTGCATATCGAGCTGTCATTGAAATGATTCTCCAGCAGCATTTTACAGTTACTGTTAAGTGCTTTCACTTCTATTTGTAATCTGTTCCTAATGTTTTTTGTGATGACACCCTTTGGGGGCAATGTCATGGTGGCTCTTTTGATTGTTTGATTCATATTTTATATCCCAGTGGTTATGCTGTCATTTTCAAACTGTAGATAACAAATCTTGCAGAACTGTCCAGGGATTCATCCAGCCCAGGCAAAAAGTCTGTTTTTCTAACGTGTTCTACCATGGAATGGCTATAACAGTTGTTCTACCATTGATGTTAGTAAAAAATAATTACATTTTCTGATGGGTCAGCAAAACGCTCTATTTGCTCACTAAGAGCAATTGAATAAGTAGAACATTTCAAGGCTGGCATAATATATCTGTGAATGTGTACTTATCTGTAGCTATTGTATGTCTCTTGATTTCTAGTGTGATGATTTTGGAGTTTGATTGGGTTGTAGTCCAGAGCTGTTATTTCATATAACAGGCTGAATTAATCCCTAATATAGCACCATTGATTTAAGTAAAGATAGACCAAAAATCAATGCATGACTTATTTTCTAGTATATTAATTTTCTTGAGTGAAATATCTGTTGGCTTTTGTCATGGTTCTTATTTATATAATTTGTAATACTGGTGCAGATGGAATGAAGCCAAACCAGCACAGCAGGAGTGTGATGAAACATTGTGAATTAACACTCACCTTCCAAGGGGATGTAGTATGCATGGGCAACTGGTGCCGCCTTAGTTGGAGGGGGGGGCATGTGCCCCCCCTGTGACCAGTCCCACTGACCAGAGGGAGACCCTTTGGGTGGTCCTGCACACAGCGGGTCCCCTACGGGAGATCCTGCAATGGCCGGTCACTACAGACTCTTGTGGGGGCAAGCTTCGGTCAATCACTGCAGCCACTCCCAGAATCAGCAACAATAGCAGTGATCAGCCGGCACTTACCGGAGGCGGGGGGGAGCACTGGCGCTCTTGCCTGCCCCCCTGCCCAGCATTTAAGTGACAAGTGTGGCCAGTCAGGGGGTGCACCGGCGCTCTCAGGAGGTGCACATGCACCCCCATGCACCCCTTACGTGTCATCATTGCTAGTATGTGCTCTTCATAGATTCATAGATTTAGGGGCTGGAGGGGACCTTATGAGATCGTTGGGTCCAGCCCCCCTGCACTTAGACAGGAAAAACTGGAGTCAGATGACCCCAGCAAGATGTGCATCAAGACATTTTTTAAAGATGTCCAGGGTAAGTGACTGTACCACCTCTGGTCGGAGTCTGTTCCAATCCCTAGGCACAGCGACCACGAACTGATCACCTTCACCATCTGCTGTAAAGCTGGCAAGTCAGTCAGCAACACTGAAGTCCTTGACTTCAGGAAAGCTGACTTTGACAAGCTCAGGAGGCTTGTCAGTGAGGCCCTAAGGGACCATGACCCCAGGGGGAGGGGAGTTCAGGAAGAGTAGTTGTTCCTCAAGGGAGCGATCCTCAATGCACAAGCTAATTCTATTCCATCTCGGAAGAAAGGCAGCAAGAGGGCACAGCAGCCCCCCTGGCTCTCCAGGGATCTAGCAGACCTCCTGAGGCTAAAAAGAAAGGTCTACAAAGGATGGAGGGTGGGATTTGCCTCCAAGGAGGAATATTCTGCACTGGTTCGGTCCTGCAGGGAGCAAACCAGTAAAGCCAAGGCTGCAACTGAACTCCAACTAGCTTTGAGCATCAAGGACAATAAAGAGTCCTTTTTCAAATATGTGGGGAGCCGGAGGAAAAGCAAGGGCAACATTGGACCCCTGCTAAACCAGATGGGACAACTGACAACCAGGAAAAAGCCAACGTATTAAATGGGTACTTTGTGTCGGTCTTTCATCAGTCCCATGGCATGCCCATGCCCACTACAGGACAGGGAGGTCTGGGTGAGGATGATCCCCTGACCTCCATCAGTGCTGAACTCATGAAGAAACATCTTGAGAGGCTGGATATCTTCAAGTCAGCTGGCTCTGACAACCTACACCCCAGGGTACTCAAGGAGCTGGCGAGCATCATAGCTCAGCCCCTTGGCACGGATCTTTGAAAACTCCTGGCACTCTGGCATAGCGCCCGAAGACTGGAAGAACGCCAATGTGGTACTTATCTTCAAGAAAGGGAGGAAAGTGGATCTGGCAAACTACAGGGCCATCAGCCTAACCTCTGTCCTGGGGAAGGTCTTAGAAAAGTTTACTAAAGAGGCCATCCTTAGTGGACTGGCCAACACCAACATCCTGAGGGACAGCCAGCACAGGTTTGTTGCGGGTAAGTCTTGCTTGACCAATCTCATTTCCTTTTACGACCAGGTGACCTATCACCTGGACAAGGGAGAAGAGATGTCATATATCTTGATTTCAAAAAAGTCTTTGATCTGGTATCCCATGATCACCTCTTGGCGAAACTGGCCAGTTGTGGCTTTGGGCCCACCATGATCCACTGGCTGGGGAATTGGCTCTGTGGTCAGACCCAGAGGGTGGTAATTGATGGAAGTCAATTGTCATGGTGCCTTGTGACCAGTGGGGTCCCCCAAGGCTCTGTCCTTGGACCCATATTGTTCAACATCTTCATTAATGATGTGGACATTGGAGTCAGAAGTGGACTGGCCAAGTTCACCAATAACACCAAACTCTGGGGCAAAGCATCCACACCTGAAGACAGGAGAGTGATCCAGGCTGATGGTGGACACCCCCTCATCCCTCCTCCACCCCAGGATCTCTCTGCCAATTAATACTGAGAGACAGGGCCTCTGTCAGTCAGCACTGAGGGGCAGGACTGCTGCAAAATGCCCACAAAATAGGCTCTTCATGCCAGCATACAGCCACACAAATCGCTGTGTCTGACCACAAGTTAAGTATAATTTCTGGACTGTGACCACCTTTGAAATCAGACTCAGAGAAAAGTTGGAACAGTCTGTTTATCTTGAAGTTGTTTTGTGGCAAGCAGGATGTAGTTATTTCTTTCTGGTTCTGATGTTCATGTTTCTGTGAAATAATACTCTGTGAAATAGTTTGCATTTCTATGAAAAATGAAACATCAGGACCAGAAGGAAATAGGACTACATCCTGCTTGCCACCGAACAGGTTTGAGGTAAACAGACTAGTCCAACTTTTCTTTGAGTCTAACCTGCATAAGATGAACTGTACCAAACAGGAGATTTTACCACAACTTTGACTCTCCTATGAAATATGAGCTTTCATTTCTACCTGGGAGAACTTTTACAATCTATTCTCCTATGCCTGAAGAAGGATGCTTGTGCCCAAAAGCTTACAATTAAAGAATTTTTTTTTGCAAGAATCTAGTTGGCCTAATAAAAGATATTACCTCTGCCACAGAGCTTTCCATGAATTTTTCTTGTACTTCTCAGTGACTCTCCCTAGAACAGGGGCGAGCTGTTATTTTGGTCAGAGGGCCACTTACTGAGTTTTGGCAAGCCATTGAGGGCCACATGATAGGCACCCAGGGGCAGATTAATATTAATTTTCTAAATTTTTTAGGGGCCCCACAGGCCAGATAGAATGGCCTGGTGGGCCACATCTGGCCCCCAGGCTGCATTTTGCCAACCCCTGCCCTAGAATTTACAGTGAGAAGCTGCGAGGCCTGAGCAGTCCATAGTTTCATTCTGAAGAGAAATCATGCTCTTTTACAAAACAGTAACATAAATTCTTGTATCTCCTCAGAATGACTATGGTGTTCAAATTGTGAATAATTGCACAAAACCCCTAAGTAGCAAGAGGATGCCAGAAAAAAAATCATGGCAAGATTAATTACAAGTAAAGTTGATTATATAGCAGAGGTTCCTATTGGAAATGGAAAAGGAATTTGCTGGAAACAGCAAATTACTGAGAAAAATTGCTATATACAGTAGTGGAAAAGACTAAAGATAGAGGCTGCCATGCAGTGTATCTCAGAATAAAATGTGTGGTCAATAAACTGGTCTAATTAAAATGAAGTCTGGATACATTTAATCTGGTGACCCTGTACAGCACAATAATATGTTTATCTTCTAAATCTGGTATTAAATATATGAAAAAGGTTGTTGCTTAGCAATTTATCCATAAGAGCTTAGAAGCAATTTTTAGAGTGGGCCTTTGTCTAGAAGATAACTGCAAACCTTTTCCCCTTTCCCATAAGTAATTTGGCATGTTCTTTTATTGAAGCTTTGATGACTAAGGATAATTTTTTGGCTTGGTGTTCTGTTTGCATTTAGTTACCAAAGATAATTTGTACACATGGTTTGTAAGCAATGTTCTTATTGCTTTTGTGCAAATCAAATTTTATTTTTATTTTAATTATAATACAGTACTAAATATGATCTAAATATGCATGCAATAACTGCAGATTTTTCATGAGACGGTAGTTTTGTATCTAGATAAGTCTTCACATGTACTTTTTGACTTTATGTGTACATGTTCTGCTTCTCAAGTGGTGGGGGAGCAAAGTGCAAGGGTCAGGCTGCCTGACAAATCTAATAATTAGATTCTATACATGGACAATTATAATTTATAATATCCCATTTGTAGAAACTAATTGTGGGGGCATCATCATAAATTCAAAGTAATCTTGGATTCAGGTAGACATGGAGCATGAATTTGAATAGACCAGAGTCTCTCAGGTGTCTTCTGGACTATCTGAAAAGAGGAAGAAGGATCTGGCAACCCTTTCAGAGGCTGTCCTGTGGCACCACTGAACAGCTATACTTAAGGGTGCTCTTTGGAGTTACCATTTGACACTGCCCTTTGGTCAGGACCAAGGCAGAGATAGGGGTCTTTACTTTTTTTGTTAAGGTTCTTTTGAACTTAATGTTGTGTTTGTTGGCATTAGGTGGGGTTTACTGGGGGAGGGGCAGGTGGTGATAATCACAGCCCTTCTGTAGGGGAGCAGTATGGGTTTGGAAGGGGCATTGGGGGAGTGTGGAGGAATGATGCCTTGGATTGAGGCAGGGGAGTGGCAGTGCGTGGATGGATTGGAGAGAGCAGGAAAAGATCTTGGAGCTGGATCATAGGATCATAGAAAAGGAGGGGTGGAAAGCACCTCACAAGGCAATCTAGTTCACCCCCTGCTCAAGGCAGGATCGTCCTTGACTAAACCATCCTAGCCATGTGTCTAACATGCTCTTAAAATTTCCAGAGATGGAGATTCAACATCTTCTCTACGTAGTCTATTCCAATGTTTGACCACCCTCACAGAACATTCTCCAGGGTTCAAATTACACTTTGACTCTTGGAGTGGGGAAGGGGGAGTCTGCAAAAGAAATTAAACCAGTTTCATTGATTAAGAAGTCCACCTAAGTGAAGGAGCAGTCTGATAGGAGCCCC
>NW_005842520.1:494716-538435 GCF_000455745.1 Alligator sinensis
CCCCCAAAGTTATGATTTTCAGATCTTACAGTGGGGCTCTCGTCTCTAATGCTGGGGCTCATCCCTGCCTGAGCTCCCTGTTCTTCTCAATCTCCAACCTAAATTTCCTCTGCTGCAGTTTGAGGCTATTATTCCTAGACCTCTCTCTTTCAGTTACAAAAAGTCTGTCTCCATGTTCTTTATAATCACTCTTCAGGTATTTGAAGACTGTTCCCAAATCATCTCTCAGGCTACTGACAGATGTTTAAAGGCTTGATGGGATCTGATCTGTGATCCCAAAAATTGCACCTTCTGCCATGCCACATGTGCATGGCAGGACCCATGGTTTTTGGGTCAGGGATTAGATTCCTGTTGCACCTTGTGTGTCAGAGCAGATGTCCAGGATCATGATCCTGGGCTCCCCATGTATCAGCAAGCTCCAAAAGCTGTACTAATTAAAAGTGCCCAAAGCATCACATGTATCAGTGTCCCCACGCTGAAAAATGATGGCAGGATGCTTTGAACTAAAGCTTGTTGAATGAGCTTTAAGTTTAAAGTTCCCCGTTGCCATTTCTCAGTGTGGGGATGCTGAAACACATGACGCTGGAGTCTGTTGGAGCACGGCAACTGCTGGAGCGAGTTGATTAATCAAGTCTGCTATGATGCGCTGTAATTATAGCATATCAGAGTAGCCTCCTTGCACATGTGTAGGAGCCCTGGGTGCCTAGAATCAGCTAATTGACACCTGGGGCTGGGAACCAAACTGGGATCTGGAATTGGCTCCAGCTGACAGTCAGCTGATTGTGAAAACCCTGCTGGGGTAGCACATCCAATTTTTACTCATTCTATACTCATCTTCAGATCAGGCTGCCGCAGTCTGATTCCAGAGTCCCCATCCTCATATGATGAGTAAGTATTGTGTGTGCAACCCAGATTGGTTGCACAAATGGTTTCATAGATTCCTGTGGACCAGGATAAGTGAAATCTGCATGTGCTACCCAACTGGGCGGCACACGCTTTTACAGTTCCCAGAGCTTGGGACCTCTGTCGCTATATGGTGTAGCCCTGAAGTAGGGAGGGGGAGTATAATGTGTCTTCAAAATAGCCTCTATCAGCAAAATAAACTTTTGCAATGTCTGTGTCCCATTTGCTGCATTGGCCATACAAACTGGTTAACACAAACAGCAGATACGAAGATCTGTTTTAATGCTCTTAGGAGTAAAACAAAATATATGTGCAACCATTGTGAAAAAAATAAATCAAACAGGAGCAATTCACTGCAAGCTTGAATGTTAGACTTCTTGACCTTTTTGAATTGGCTGAAGCAAGTGATTTTGGAGCATGCCAAGAACAATTGGTTTTGATCTTTTACAACCCAGTATAGCAGAAAATATACAATGAGGAAAAAAAGAAAGTTTTACATCTGAGCATCCAGAAGATGGTACTGAAATAATCATATATTTGTTCTTAACCAACATTTGTGACAAAGATTGTAGAAGCTGCAAAGAAAGCAAAAAAAAAAATCACTGAATGTAAAAAATCTGATAAACTTTCATTCTTTTTGGTCTTAAACCCAGAAACAAAGGCAAAATTGAGATATTTTCCCTCAGTAGGACAAACTGTTTAAAGAAGCTATTGTTGAAGTGGTATATGGGTCAAATACAAAAATATCTTTTAGATCACAGATTTATCACAGTGGCTTCTGGAAGAAAAAGTAAGCAGATTCACAGAAGTTTAGGGCTGGAAGGGACCTCATGACAGCTTTGGGTCCAGCCCTCCTGCTTTGGGCAGGAAAGACTCCACAGATGTCCTCTAGTTTTCAGAAGGCACAGAGAGTAAAAAAAGAAGAGCCTCTTGACCTTCATGGCTATTGCCAGTTTTTTCTTTGGCCTTTTTTTCTCTTAAACTGCTGCAATTAATAATTTAAATATGTGAAGATTTTCTTAGTACTTATTAAACTGGCCTAGAGGTGTAATCTCTTTCATGCAATAATAGATATCTAAAGAGATTATTAGATATTGACAGATCCTGAAGTTTTTCTTGGTGCTCTGGCTCCCTAATATAGCTTGTGTTTTGTTAAATGTTATTGGTGGCCCGGCTGGGTGACATATGTGCGGCCTGCTAAACGGTACTGCTGCCCTCGCCCCCCTGGCCTTTCTCCTGGGAGCAGGCACAGAGTGAGCTGAGGTGGGGGGCGGGGAGTCACCATGGTGTGCCACACGGGGCCAGTAGCACCGCACCTTAGGGCGTACTCCATCCCCCCTTCCACCTGTAGCAGTGGATGTAGTCTTTCTGGACTTCAGCAAGGCCTTTGACACTGTCGACCACCCCATCCTCATTAAAAAGCTGGGTGACTGTGGCATTGATGTCTACATGGTCAGCTGGACTGCGAATAGGCTGAAGGGTCGTACTCAAAGGGTGGTGGTGGACGTCAGATTCGACCTGGGGGGAAGTGGGTAGCGGAGTCCCCCAGGGCTCGGTCCTTGGGCCCGCACTGTTCAATTTCTTTATCAGCGATTTGGACAACAGGGTGAAAAGCAACCTGTTCAAATTTGCTGATGATACCAAAATTTGGGGTGAGGTGGGCACGTTAGCAGGGAGGGAAATACTGCAGAAAGACCTGGATAGGTTGCAGGGGTGGGCTAACAAAAACAGGATGCGTTCCAATACTGACAAGTGCAGGGTGCTGCACTTGGGCAGTAGTAACCGGCAGCACACTTATAAGATGGGAAACTCCCTTCTTGAAAGCACGGAGGCAGAAAGGGATCTTGGAGTCATCATTGATTCCAAGATGAACATAGGCCAACAATGCGAGGTCATGGTCAGCAGGGCTAACCGGACCTTATCATGTATCCACAGGTGCATCTCAAGTAGGGCCAAGGAGGTGATCCCCCCCCTCTACGCGACACTGGTCAGGCTTCTGGGCACCCCACTTCAAGAGGGATGTGGACAACATTGAGAGGGTCCAGAGGAGGGCCACCCGCATGATCCAGGGACAGCAGGGCAGACCCTACAATGAGAGGCTACGGGACCTGAACCTGTTCAGCCTTCACAAGAGCAGGCTGGGGGGGGACCTGGTGACCTTTTATAAACTCACTAGGGGGGACCAGAAAGTTTTGGGGGAGACCTTGTTTCCCCTAGTGCCCCCCAGGATAACAAGGAATAACAGCTACAAGTTGTTGGAGAGTAGGTTTAGATTAGACATCCGTAAGAACTACTTCACAGTTAGGGCGGCTAGGATCTGGAATCGACTTCCAAGGGAAGTGGTGCTGGCTCCTACCCTGGGGGTCTTTAAGAAGCAACTTGATGCCTACCTGACTGGGGTCATTTGAGCCCAGTTTTCTTCCTGCCCAGGCAGGGGGTCGGACCTGAAGATCTACAAGGTCCCTTCCGACCCTACTTCTATGATTCTATGATTCTGTCTGCCTGCGTCTCCGGGCTGAGGGAGGGGGAGGTGTTGGGGAAAGCCACACATGGCGTGCCCACCCATCCAGCAAGCACTCCATGACTTCCCCCAACACCTGCTCACTTCCCCAGCCCCACTTATCTTCCAGGCTCCACGAAGGCAAGTGATTGTGAAGCAAGCCTCTGGTAAGTGAGAGCATTGGGCCCTGCCCTTCCCCCTCTCCCTCCACCTCCAGGCAGGGCTGGGAGTTAACCTGCCCCTTTTATAAACAGCTCTTGCAGGCTGGAACTCTGTCAGCCTGCAGATCTCTCTGCCAAAGGAGGAAATCCATGGGTTTCTCTGCTAAAAGGGAAAATCTGCAGATAGGTACCAGTTGAATACAATGTTTTATTGATATATTTACAATTTGAAAGCAGTTTGGAAGCCTACCAGTGCCTCAATCTTTATAGTAAAGTAAATTCTGAATACCTATATATTTTTGGCATTTTATTTTGGTTTTTTATCATAGAAAATCAAAACTCCCCCTGCCTGCTTCACTCACCAGGACATGGGTCCAGCTGCAGCTTCCCCCCACCCCCAACTGCTTTGGGGCAATGAGCAGCCATGATATGCCAGTACCCTGCCCGTGCTGGTGCCTCTCACTCCCAACTCACAGGCCTGCAACTCCCCAGCCCTGCTGGTGCCCCTCACTCCTGACTTGCAGCCCCCTGCTCCCCCCAGTCCTGCCAGAGGGGCCCCCCAGCTGCCAGGGTTATGGGACCAAGGCCAGGGCCCACACCAGCAGCACCTGAGCCCTGGCTGCCATGGCCAGAGAGGAGCCTGGCCCCCAGTGCAGGTGATACAGCTGAAGCAGAGCCAAGTGGAGCCTATGGGAGGTAGGGGAGGATGCCTGCTTCCCACTGTAGGGATTGGGGATTCCCACCCTGCTGCCCTCCTCCCGGGCCGACCCTCCACAGCCCAGTGGATGGGATACAACCCGGGAGAGTAGAGAGGCTCAGTGCTGTCTTCACCACCACCAGTGTGAGCCTCCCACCAGCCATGCTACGATGGCAAGGTGCCCCCTGCCCACCTGGTAGCATTGGGGGCAGTGGCAGTATGGAGATACCCCCTCCACTGGGGCCAGGTGGACAGAAGGCTCCTTGCTATGGCAGTGTGGCTGGCATGGGGGTCGCCTCTCTATCCTGCTGTGCCCTCCCACACCAAGTCCTGCCTACTGGCCTGTAGAGGCTCCTGGGGGAAAGGTAACAGGGCAGGGAGCCCCAAGCCCTGCAGTGGGCAGCTCACATCTTCTCTCTTCCCACACACAAATCTGGGGGGAAGCACATGCCCCTGCCATGCCCTCTTTGGGAGTGCATGCAGTGGTGGGGAGCTAGCTTCTCCACCACTCCCAGATGAGCCTACCATGGCTCCATCCTGCTCTCCCAGCCAAGCCCCAGAACTTCACATTCCTGCCCCGGCCCCAGGCCCCATGCACTGCCCTGGCTTGGCATCATCCCCAGCCCCCAACCCTGCCCCACTCTCTCCCTCAATGTGGGGGCCCCAATCTGCTCTCCCTGCATCACATGTTCCTCCTTCCCCCCCAACTTACCTGCAGGCAGCTGGGGCTGGGTTCTCTCCCCAGGTTCCTGGCTGTACTGCTGGCCACGTTCATGTGTGCACTGGCACACATGCTCGTGGCATGTGCTGCATCCCTCCCCTCCCCCCGCAGCCCCAGGCAACCTCTTGCAAGCTGAAACTCTGCCAGCCTGCAAGGGGAAACCCACCATTTCTCATGTTTTTTCTCCTTTAAAGGAGAAAATTCATGTTTTTTTCATGTTTTTCTCCAGCAAACAGAAATCTCAGATCCCTGGTAATCACACACATGTGTAAATGATTAATCTAGCCTGGACTTATCATTTATGCAAGAAACTGCTGATTATGAGATAGTAAAGATGATGACTGATTTCAGTATTCCTAAAAGTGAAAATTGATTTTATGTATTAGAAGAAAAAGCATTGTTTTGAAGAACTGTTTTTAGCAGATACAGATTTGTTCTGGATGGTCAGATTCCTTGTATAGAGGATTACTGAGGTGAAAAACAAAGCACCATCTTCAAAGTCACTATGGTGATATATTATTGTTTTCAGCTGCAGCACAACAAAAGTCATCTGGTTTATAACAGTAACCTTTCTTAGGAGGCTATAAGCATACAAGGGAATCTCACTAAATATATTGTGTATCATTAAACTGTTGCCAAAAGCAACATGTGCTCAGCAATGTAAACTAACTGAGAAGTTGATTAAATGTAGCCAACACTGAGCATGACTATGGAACACATACTGGACATGCATATTAATGAGAACCTATCACAAGAATTAGGTTGGAGAGAGTCCCTGAAGTGGCTACAAATGGCAAAGTTAAATAACTTGGGAGAGAGCTAGAGCCCAACCTGATGCCTTGGGCTGTAGCTCTAGAGCCCTGTAAGTTCCAGGTAGAACAGGGCTGGGGTGGGAACATATAGTTGCTGATTTCTTTTCATGTAGGCATCAAAACTACAGCGGATGAGGATCTTCCAAAAACAAAAAGATGTAGGACAGCAAAAAACGGACACTCAGACTTTGAGTTAGGGGTTGCAGGACTTAGCATGGGGGGAGTGTAACAGAGCAACAGAGAAGAGCAAGGCTCTGTGCCCATCCTTTGGCTCCGTCCCCATGCTGCAGCACCTCAGGAAATAGACTTCTGCCTGCCAGGCTGGGGAGAAAACCTGACCCAGAGTGAAACCCGAAGAAGCCCTGTGGGGGACACTTCCTGGAGAGGCAGCTGAATGCCAGGTGGCAGAGAAGCCAGGGGATTGGCTTCTGGGAGCACCAGCACAGAAATAAAAAGCAGTTGTGGTGATCAGAAGAGTGAGAGCTATGGCTCCTGGCTGCGACACTCCCAGATGGGGGTAAGAGGAGTGACAGGCTGCTGTCTTTTTGTTACTTCTGTTTCTGTTAAAAATCAGTGGATGTGAGGCAGGGTAGGGGTGGTGGAGCTCCCAGCCAGCGGTGCCCTTCTTTGAACATAGAGGGCAACCAAACCCAGCAAGCCTAGCCGGCCCTTAAAGGGGCAGGCTCTAATTTGGATTGCAACTGCTGTGAACAATAGATACTTTCTGCTGGAGGATTACATGTCATAAGGGTGAACTGCCTCCTGTTACGTGACTTAAACCTTAAGAAGAAGCTACGATCGGCAAGAAACACAAGAAGTGGTAACTCCGATAAGCCAATTCAGGTCAGGGGAGTACCCAGTCTCAGGCACCTACCCCTGATGTGTCCACAGCAAACTCACAAGCCTTTGCCTTTTCCTTTTACAAGCACCCTGAAAATGTGCTTTCTGCAAATAGTTATGCAAGTACAATTCAATTACACATTTTTTCTCAACAAAAAGAAGTTTAAAAATGTTTTGAATGCAGCTGAACTAAATTAAAATTTAATTTGAACAAGAGACTTTTCAAAAATATGTTGTAATATTCACTCAACCCCACTGGAGCACATGGTGCCGGTGATGTAAAATCACACAATGTCATGAAACACCCTGAACTTCTGTTGACAACACTAGGAGTTGAGGTTAAATGGTACTTAATGGGATCAGCCTGTGGCAGGCTTAACTCTAAGGACCGATTCTTACATTTTGGCAAAATGCAACTCTGAACAAAAAAGTGTGCTACTGCTATGAAGAGACTTGGTCATTGCAGTCATAATGTCTCCCCAATGTATATTTTCAATTAAGTCACATTGTTCCTGCCAACAGATGAATCATGATTATTCTTAGTCGAAATATGTAAGACATAATTCCATTCACAACTACTTTGGATAATATTGAAGGTTGGCATATAATCACAATCTGTTGGTACTCTGCATCTGTAACATGGATATGAAAATGTAGTACAGGGGTCAACAATGTTTTTGGCTGCAATGCCAAAAATTACCCCAACCTCCACCCATGCCTCAGCTTGGCATACCAGAGGCATATGGTGGGGGAGATGTGAAGGGCCTGGTCCCCATTGCTGGCAATGGGTGCACACACACTTCCAGGTGGGCGGTGGGGGAAGAGCCAGAGTTGGGCTGCCCCGGCCCCTTCCCCACAGCTGGCCTGGGCTCTGGGCAGCTGCTACCTGCCATGGTGCCTGGGCTGCTTGCAGCAGAGCTTGCAGCCTCCTGGCTGCCTGCTGCAAGCAGCCCAGGCTCCATGACTGGTGACAGTTGCCCAAAGCGCGGGCCAGCTGTGGTGTGCCAAACAAAATGACCTTGCATACCATGCTCTGCTTCACAAGCCGAGGGTTGATGACCCCTGGTGTAGTACATTTATCTACAAATAATTGATAAAAATGGACTTTTATGTCATCTGTGGAGACTTCACATTCTTATAGTCGCATGTACTTAATGGCTGTGTCTACATGAGAAGCTTATTGCACAGTAGTTTATTACTACTGCGCAGTAGCATCACGTGGCACAAGCTGTGACGCAATGATATTGCACAGTAGTAACGAGCTACTGCACAGTCAGTGTCGCCATCCATGTGGTTTGCAGTGAAGATAGGAACACTCTATTGCCGACTGCCCTCAAAGAGCTTTCCATAATTCTTATGATAGACAGATATGTTTTCTTACAATTGATATAGATCAGTGGTTTTCAGCCTGTGGTACATGGACCCCTCAGGGTCCACAGACTATGTCTAAGGGGTCTGCGAAAGATGACTATGATCAATCAAAATATGTGAATATCCACACTTAACATTCAAAAGGGTCTGCACCTCCATTTGAAATTTCCAAAGGGGTCCACACTTCCATTCAAAATTTTTTAGGGTTCCACAAATAAAAAAAGGTTGAAAACCATGGATACAGGTCATTAAAAAAAAGAGTGCCAATACAGAGAAACATAGGATATGGCTGCAGACACAGTTGGGCACCTACAAAAACAGAGAGGATCATAGTAATGTATGTTTCATAATGTGGGGGGAACACTCATATCTAGGCTGATCAGATTTGGATACTAATCACCCAGCCTAACTGCAGTAAAGATGTACACTGGTATCAGATTTGACCCCATGATACCTCGGATCATAAAAGTGAAAAGTCAAATTAGAGTCCCTACTGCCTGCCCCCTGCAAATCCTGGGTTCTAGTGTTATGTAGAGCTTGACTGGACTTAAGGTGTGGCCATATGGCTATAGTCCACGTTGCAAACAAGCAAAGACAAAGGTTTTCCACACCTAATCTGAAATGAAAAAAGAGTTTTATTTTCATCCTACTGTAACATAAATATTAGGGGTGTGCAAAATGGGTTGTATTCAATTTGGATTTGGATTCAGGCTGAATCGGGAACAGTAACTCATTTCGTTGATTGGGATCACTGTCCCCAATTCGATTTGGCTGAATCTGAATCTAAAGATTTGATGCTGATTCAGAGAATAGAGGCCATAGACACAGCTTTAAATGTTTTTTCTACATACCTTGAGGTACCAAGCGTGGCTTGTGAATGCTGTGATGCTGGGGTGGATGGAGTGTCCCACAGGAGTGTGGGGGCGGCCCCCTCGTGCTCGGCAGCAAACCCGGAAGTGGACTGGAAGTATTTCTGGTCCACTTCCAGGCTTGTCAGGGAGCACACAGGGGGGCCCCCCCATACCCCCTGGCTCGGTGATCGGCCGCAGGGGGATCCCAGGTGGCCCCCCAGACCCAGGAGGCACCAGTCACCAAGCCAAAGTGCTGCAAGGGGCACTCCTGCATGCTCCAGGGCAGACCCGGAAATAGACTGGAAGTGCTTCTCTTCTACTTCCAAGTCTGCTACTGGGGAGCCCCCCACGCTCCTGTGGGACGCTCTATGCACCCCAGCATCGCAGCGTTCACGAGCCACCTGATACCTTGAGTTATATAGAAAAAACATTTAAAGCTGTGTCTATCTCTGAATTTCCAAATCTCTCTGAATCTATTCAGAAGGTTCCGATTCAATTCAGAGAGATTAAAGGGTTTCCCGATTCAATTTGGATTCAGAGATTTGGCCATCGAATCAGGCTGAATATCCACCGAATCGAATCAGGGATCAAAGCTTCACACAGCCCTAATAAATATGTCCAAACAGGTTTTTGTTTTGTTTGTTTGTTTCAAACAAGATTAAAAATCCTGATTGAAGATCTCACTATAGTAAAATGTTGATAGCAAAGCTAGAAACTTGTGAAAATAAGCTTAGGGCTGCTGACAATTGTCAGGACAACACTAGTCTGTTAATAACAATTATATTGCATGACAGCACACTACTCTTATTCTCACAGTATTTTTTCTTCTGCCTTTGTTTTTCTTAGATATGATTGTTTTAGTAACACGTGACCTGTTGCAGTTGTTTCTTTATGAATTGTTAATGAATATACAGTGGATACTTCTTACTTTTGCATAGATGTGATAGTGAATATTGTTCTAGTAGGTAACTATAATGATGCTATAATATGTAGTTACAAAAACTCATACAACTGGAAGCAAGAAAATTGGCAGAAAATCAGATCAAATTTTTGTAATGTTTCATTCTTTTCCCTGAAGCTCCTCTGGTTTAGCTTCATAGTACAAGATTAGAAAATCATCCCATAAGCCTAAGAAAATTATTTTGTATTCTTTGTTCAGCTAGAGAACTAATAGCATCAGGATGGGCTGTATTCATATCATGGATGATATGTAACCCAGAACTTACATCACCTTTAACTTAAAAGGTCATGCACAAGCTTGGGCCAAAGTAGGCTGACCTGTCCAGAAGAAAGGGCAGAGCACTGTGAAACAGCTAAAACAAAATTAAAATATTTGCCATGTGGCTACAATACTGAAGGGAACACATGCATATAAATAGGTTCTTTGTATGAATAGCTATAGTTTCAATGATGTTCAAAACCAAAAATTCAGTTTATAGGAAACATTTTTTTTCACTTAAAAAGAAAGGCACTAATTCTTGTGCCTTTAAATAAATACCTTCTTTTATTAAATTAAGTATATGATTGATATGGACATGGTACCCTTCCTCAGGCCTCTGACACAAAAGTAGACACAGCTGAACTAAACAGCAGATGGAACAAAAAATAAGTAGGTTTATTATTACCTGTGAAGTGCTGGGGTTAGCTAGTATCATTTGTACACACCACAAAATTGACCTTTAAAGCTATTTGATGCCCTTTTGTACCACTTTAACGGTGCAGGTGTTTACACATGGCAGTGTAATGCACTTTAATGGTGCGGCTGTTTACATATGTCGGCAGTATAATGCATGTTAAATGACTTTGGGATGCAGCAAAATAAAACATACCTGAGGTGTTTTAGTTTGCTACCTTACAGCCCCAGAGGGAAGCACCGGGCCCTGTGCAGCTCAGGGGCTGTGTAGGCAGCTCAGTGGCAGCCCATGCAGGCAGGCTCCACTGAAGGAAAAGAAAAAAAAGCGGTAAGCCTGATCTTTCTATTTTTTTTCCTCCCTGGAGCCTGACTGCCTGCGTGAGCTGTGTGGGGGCCCAGTGCTTCCCACCATGGCTGCGGTGCCCCCCAGGGCTGTCCAGGCCAGGTGCCTGCAGGCGAGTGCTGCCTGGAGGGCGCTGCCACTGCTGCAGATGGAAGCACCTGCTTCCCACCTCAGCAGCTCAGGGACCACTCGGCCTCCAGCAGCTTGCCCTCCCCTCCCTGCTGCTGGAGAAGCAGGTAAGGATTAGGCCCGACCCTCATGTATACCACAGGGGTTTACTTTGCCCTAAATTGAAGTGGTGTCTTTAAAAACCCACCTCTTCAATTTTTCAGAGAATTAAACTGAAATAACCCCCTGTGGTGTGTACAAATGGCCATGAGCATTATAGTGGACCATGGAACATTGTCTATGTTAAGTCCCTGGTGCTTAGTGTCCAATAGGCTGATGAATTTCTGTTTGTAAAAAGGAGTTGACACAAAGATGTGTACCCTGTATACCAGTTTGACTTACTTGAATATGGTAAAGAATTTCCCTGGAGAAAAAGCAGCAGTAAAAATATATCAGTGTAAGATACACAGGCACAAGTGTTGTGTGTCCACAGTTTTCTCAGGATACCAGTTTTCTTAATTAAAATAAGTTATTACACGTTCCCTCTACCACTTAGTTGCCAGGCACTGTACTAGCATCTACTGTAGCAGCTACCGTAGGATAGCTGATTGTCTGTCCGCTCTGGACTCCAGTGTAATGTACATGGGCGTACAATATCAGTGTAAATCGTACTGATGCTAATGTGTTGCATGTCCAGGCTAAGTTGTGAGAGAGACAAATGAAATCATTGGCAGAGTGGGGGGCATGTCACAAGAGCTACAGAGTAAGATATGTTGGAGGTCAGTGTTATAGTCTTGAAATGTAAACTTAATTTAGTGAAACAGGGTAAAGAAACAGCCTATATGTCCAAGCCAAACGCATGAGAAGGTTGAGTATGGAATGCAGGATTAGGCTATCCTTAAGTGGAAAGAAAAGTAGCTAGTGCTTCCCACAGATTGGAAATTGGAAAACTTTTGTAAAGTTATTGTTCAGTACAAAAGATCATTCTGATCATGTGGCTGACTCCACTACCTACTTACTGCTACAGGGTATCCAGTCAGGCTGGTAATTTCTATTCTTTATTTTATTTTGTTCTGTTTCCTATTGACCACGATTATTTTTTCTTATGTATGAAATAGCAATTTGTTTGTGTGCCTTGAGTCGAAAATAGGAACCATCTCCCCATTTTAAAAGGTCATTTTCTTATAAGACATTTTTTCTCAGTTGAGCTAAAAGCTGCTGTATTGATTGTAGTGTTTTGGAGAAGACTAAATTATTAATTTAGCTTAATTTGGCAGGTAAAACAGTTTTCAATCAATGAAGATATGAAAGCATGCTCACTCTTTCATGGAGCTATTACCTTCATTTTTAAAATATGATAGTGTTAATGAATATTTTATGTAGTATAAATAAGTAAGCACTAAAACAAAGTATAAACTCAAACTAAAAATTCCTACTGGACAGAAGTGCAGTTCTTTGGAAAGGAAACCTTTCATAAAAATAAGTTCCTAAGATGCTCTACTTGAGATAAATGATTTCAAAGTTTAACAGATAAGTTGTTTGCTAGCTGATCATCCGTGTTATCCAAGCTATACGTCTTCAGTTCAAAGGTAAGAAATGAAAAATAAGATAATTTTCTTCCAGGAAGCCTATGTAGATTCTCACTTGGAAGTGTGTCTCATAGAAGCTATTTAGAAAAGCAATAACTGTTGGCAACACACAGCTGCCTTCTTATGACACCGAACATTTTCCACTGAGAGTATAAGAGGTCATTTCTAATCCTAGACAAGCTGTGAATATAGGGGCATTTACTCTGGTTCCTGAAAGTCTTCTCTATATTGTGGGCCAATATACTTGTAGTTATGTTATAATTATTTTAGTTTTCCTAGGTAATTTTAAGTAATTTCTTCACTGTTACAGTTTGAGTACTTAGACTCCAGCTCAATTCAGAGGCATTATATCTAATTTCCAGCATTTGACAATTATAATCTTAGAGCTATCCAAACACTATGAATTTCTTAAAGGAACAGTTCATTTCTTTTTGTGTTTAAAGAAAAGAGCCTTGACCTGGAATCTCATTTTGTGGGTGATAAAAGACCAATTGTGTTACCCTTACTTACAGTGAATATCAGTGAGTGTACTCCTCAGCTTGAGGGGGGAAATGAATAAAGCTATCAGCATCTAGCCATATTAATATACTTTGAACTTTTGGGGGATTGCTCTACTTCTTCCACTTTGCACAACAACATTTTACTTCTTATTGTGATTGACAGGTTTGATGGCAAACTTCCTGCACTCTATTCTTCAAGGGCAAAGTCATCCTCTATTATCACTCCAAATGTTTTATCAAAAGTAGTATTAGAGTTCCTCCTCAATCAGACCATTTATCACTTAGGTTTTTTTCCACTTCAAAATATTCTCGCCAGCAGAAAGGTAGGCTCCATGCAGGAGATCTTAGATGGTTCCAGACTGATTTATTTTCAGGTAGACCTAAGGCCTTTAGAATATCAGCAAGATGTGTTGCTTTTCCAATCAGATTAAAAGTTGCATCATTTCCACTCCATATTGGTCTAAATAGATTTACCTTATGCACTGACTAGACATTATTATGCCTTAGCTAGGATGATTGTACCTGAGGATCTTGGGGATGAGGCACTGATATTCTGCCACCATAATATTTTTTCAATATAAATAACACTATTCACTTGACCAGACCCTAAGTTTGATGCTTTTTTGTTTAACTAGAGCTTCCCAGTCCATATTTCTAGAGGTGTTTCTGCAGTTGGAAATATGTGGCAGGCATATCAAAGGCTAAAAGAAAGGTTTCTTACCTTTTGCAATAGTTCTACAGCAGCAAATTGTATATTCAGTGGCTTCTTAGTGGATAAAAATTGAATTTCCAAGCTGACAAAAATACAGAAGTTAAGTTTAGTAAAGTCATAAGTTGATAGAACTACATACAGCTACAGTACTATAGCCAAGAATTTAGAACAACTGATGTGAATATTTACATTATCCATATGGTATTCGTTTATTCTATATTTTTCTTATCAGTTTGTCTAGAGTATATGTCAATATATTAACAAATATTACAGTCAATTTATTTAATGGCCAGGCATGTCATATAATTATTTACTGAAGGTATTTTATGTTAAGTATTTGGTGGGAAAAAGAAAGCTGAATTAAAATTCTTGCAGCTATATTGTATAATCAGTAAATATTATTGGTGGTTGTGCTTGCTTCTTCCTGTACCTGTTATTAGCTCTTCTAGATCTTGTGTCTCCTGATCCATAGAAATTCTACAAGTGGTCTAGTAGGTGTTCACATGAGAACAAAAGCACAAAGCACTTTGCACCAGTTCAGTCCTGTGTCACAAACTTTACTAAGTAATTGCACTTTATACGGATGAAGTTCTGAACAGTTTGTTGGAAAACAAAATTTCATTACAACAAAATCAAAATGATTAATGAAAACATGTATTTTGATGAAATTTCATTTAAAAATGGGGGAAAGTATTAAAAATGTAAATATATTCTGTATTATGGTAGTATAAGAGAGATGTTGTAGTGGTAATGGTCCAGAAATTATGTGACAGAAGAATTTCTTAGAGTGACATCTTTTATTGGACCAACTGTGTAGTTGGGATAAAGTTAGACAAGCTTTCAAATGGCAACCTGAGGAAAAATGTCTTACATATGAAAGCTTGTCTGACCTTATCCTGACTACATAGTTGGTCTGATAAAAGACCCTAAGAAATCTTTGCCTCTTGCATAAATATATTCTATCATTTTCAGAGCAAAAGTTTTGAATATTTTATTTAGAAATTCTCTCATATAAAAATGAAGGGTCTGAATCAACATTTTGTAGATAAATTGAAATGTTTTGATGGATCTAAAACTTTTTTAAATGTTTGTTTCATGAAGAAAAAATTGAAAATTTGGAGAGGGAGAGAGGATGGGTGTCCTGAATTGGGATTATTTTTCCCAGGATGTAAAGTCCATTTTCTCATGCCTTTAGTTTTGGTGGATTTACAGGCAAAATCCACTCCTTCCTACCCCTGAGCAATCACCAAACCTGACCACTATGGATTGGAAAAGTGCTTCCAGTTCTGGAACCTAATGGCAGAGAATCAAAAGCCCACATTCCAGAATGATTTCTTTGTTGGAGGAGGAAGAACACATCACAAAGGTGGCACTTCCCTTTCTGTGCCCACCCAGTATTTCTCTCATAGGAGTAGAAGAAAGTGTTTGGTCCTAAATAAAAATACTTCTGTTTAACCATTCTTGCTTCAATGCCTATAGGTATTTACTTAATTGAAGTATGTATTCAAAGAGCAGTGTTTTCTAGTACTTACTTCTATTCTGTATGTTAGTATCATAACTGATTTTTACATTCAAGTTTTTGGTACCTAAAAATGATAGTTGGTTCCAGAAAACTGAAACTGAATTTTGCATCCTTTCTAATTTTTCTAGACTGGTTTAGCTGATATTTTGAAAGAAACTATTTGAATACTCTCCATTTAAATCTCAATATTGATATTCCTGTATAGAGACATACAGAGTAAACCTTTATATTTTGATATGAAAGTACATATATAAAGTGAGCTGTCACATGAGCTGCTGGTTTTATGTTATTGCTTAGCAACCTAAATTCAGCTGTTGAATAGTTTAACTACTCATTACTTGGGAAAAGCTTGTAAATAAATAAAAGATTCTATGTATTCAAAATTTAGCATTTGATGTTTCCTATCACTTGTCATGAACATTTTGTTCACACTGTATAGTACACTTCCTTCAGTGAGCTCTTCCAAAAATGTGGAAACGCAGTTTAAATATTATGACTTGCTACTGTGATTATGCTTAGATTTAGGGTTGAACCAATGTTTATATTAACACAACCTTACTTTTTGGAGTTATGTAGTACCTCATCTCTAAAACTGAACCAGTAAATAAGGGCCACTTTGCAAATATTTTTTTTTACCTGGTGTAAAGGTAGGAGGCTATACCTCTGACATCCTACCTAATGGATGGTATTTTTATGGAATTTTTGAATCTTTATGAATAAAATCCTAGGAATGCCAAGAGTAGATTAGTTGGATTGTGCCAAATGTTTAATATTGTGTTATTTTTCATAATATCCTTAAATAATGTTTGATGGTAGGGACCGCGCACAGTCCCTAAGTACCTTGGAAACCCCGGCCAACCCTGAAAGGGTTAGGCAAGAAACCCCGGGAGAACCAGAGCCAAGACTGCGTGCCATGCCACTGCCGCAGTTTATAAGCTCCCTATCAATCAAACTAGGCAGCGCCCGACTGATGACATCAGCCACCGGCACCATCGCAGGAGATTTAAAAGGCACTAGTGGTGCTGGTGGAGGGAAAGGGGATCTGTGTCCTGGCCAGTGAAGGCTGGGGCAGAAGGTGCCTCAGGGCACTGAGGCAGGGAAACGATTGGGCTGCGACAGCCCTGATTTCACAGGACAGAGAGGTCCCAACAGCCTGAGGGGAAGACAATGGCTCCAGCACTGTTTGGGGGCCTTCTCCCAAAGGGAGTGAGTAGAGGACACTTAATGAAAAGGGGCGATAGGTAGTCCCTCCAGAGTGAAGGCTTTCTTTTTTTTCCTCTAGTGTTTATTTTGAATGTAATTCAGGGTCTTGAGCCAGGGTATATGAGATCCCTGAGCCAGGGCCAGCTTAGAAAGTAGCACCTATTGAGCTGAAGTCAGGTGAATGGCCAGACCAGGGCCAAGAAGTCATTATCAGACTCACGTGGCAACCAACTGAGCAGCAGAAGCTGGGACATCAGTTGACAATCACCGTGTGTCTGGGAAAAACCACAAAGGATCATAAGATCCCAACACTGACATTTGGCATGTGAATGGGGTGTAGGGGAGGTGGAGCCCCAACATCAACTGAATGCAAACCGTGAGTAACCCTTAGTGGGAATGTTTGTATTCACACCATTGAACCCTTCCTGGAAATTCTGGCAACATCGAGTCTTGGCAGGTGAGTTGGGGAAAAAGTCCTGCTCTGGGTACTCTCAAGGCTGGTAACAAGTAAGTGGTGTTGTGACAAATGTTCAAGTCATTTGTGCTTAACATAAATTATTTTCATTTAAAACTGCTGAGTTATTAATGTTTGATATTCAAAAGAGTTCATACACAGTAATGTTTATGTATATGTTTTCTGAATATATGCTGTTTATACCCAGCCCCACTCTCTCTTTTACCATGGGGGCCTCAATCTGCACCCCCCCTTGACCCTCCCCTCCCCTACGCCCCTTCCCCCCAAGAGACTTACCAGCCAGACATTGTTCTCTAAGCTTCTGGGCTGCATATCGGCTATTGGATCGGTATCAGTCGCTATGGCTGATTAATAATCAACTATCCATATTGGCCAAAAAATCTTTATCAGTGCACCCCTACCTGCCACACACTTGTGGCATGTGAGGACATGCGATTGTTGGGATCTTGGATCAGATCCCATTGCAACATTAATTTAATGTCTGGCACTGCCCATAGACATCTCAAAAGTTTTTGGTGGATTCGGTATGCCAACCAGATCCTATGGGCAGAGTTGGTCCACATCTGGATCTGGCTCATGGACCAGATCTGGAGTACAGGGTTGTTCTGCATCCAGAACTAACATGGGGTCAGACCATGACCTAATCTGGTGTACAGACTGGATCCCATGGATGCAGTTGGTCCACAACTAGATCTGACATACTGGCCAAACCTATGCACTCATTTCAAGCTGTTTTGACCCATGTGCCACTTCTCTGGCCTACAGGGTGAGAAGATTGAGCACTACTGGTCTAGCATAATGTCTGTCTAATAATAATAAACATGTGACAGGCAGGCAACCAACCAAAATCAGGCCTACTTGTGATGGCAGTTTTTATGCTTTATGAAATTAAAACATTTGTGTTTGTGGCTGTTAGTCTTCCTCATCAGAATGAGGTTCTTTCTCATTGCTGAATCAGAACCAGAAATGCTGTACTCTGTAATGAAATTAAGATTAGATATTAATTTATTTTGGCAATGTACTTAGAACTTCCATTTTAACACCTCTTAAGTGTTTGTAAGAATGTTTAAATGTACAGAACTAAAGCATGACTAGCACTAATTCATTAACTTCAAATGTCAACATAGAATATTCCCAACAGAAGAAAGCTTTCGCTGATTCAGCCACCTGAGACTGAACGCATCCACTTAGCGAAAGTCCAAGAAGAAAAATTATGTCTGGTGGCATCTCTAGGGCACACATCAGATACAACCTGGAAGACTTAGAGGAGTCAAAACGTTTAGTTAAAAAGAGATACAACATCCCCCTAAATAAAATACACACCTTGTTTTTGGAAGGCAGAATGTAGGAGAAAAGATATTTCCAGAGTCTTGGTCAACTGTGTGACATATGGAGTAAGTCCTCCTGGGAACATAAAGTCTTCAGGAAGTGTGGCATACCAGGAGACAGTCTGGAGAAGGCAGGAAGAACTTTCTGGTGCCAGCTGCTTCACCTAAATTGTCTCCTGGGGTACCATACTTCCTTGACACTAAATTTCCTGAAGATCTTGCTCTGGGTCACACAAGGTTAGGCATGCTGTGTTTGAGAAAATACAGTAGTAAAGTGGTCTCTGTGATTGTCACTGCTGTGCTATTGCATGGGGAGGAAGGAGGTACATCAGTCCCAGACTGTTGTCTTTCACTAGTCACAGCTGAGCTGTATAGACTGTTTAGATCTGAATATATATTTCAGGACACTGCTTAGTACTTTTTATATGTAATTGTAGAAAGCATATACAGTCTCAGTTTGGACTCCTAAATAATTTTGGACATTCTTTTGGGAAAATTTTCTTCTGCAAAGGCCTATTGGATTTTCATGTAATAGTACCTTTTTTTTTTCTTCCTTGTGTCAGGTGCACATTTGGATATAGTAACATTTGTACCATTTACATTAATTAAAAATGAAATACTCTTAGAAGTCAAAACCAGGCAATGTTAGCTTTGTATGCTTATGCAGATCTTTTCCATTTTTTTATCATTTCAAATCAGATTGACACATGGTGTTTTGCCGCAAAAAATTATTTCATAGCCTTGTTTGGCAAGAAATCTCTTAGAGAAATAATTCTCAAATACCCTTCTGTTAAGTTCTTATCATCATTGTGCATATTTTAAACAACTGTACTTTCACAAGAAAATGTTATATAACAGTTGTGCATTACAGTCAAACTATTCCCAGTCATTCTACAAGTTTATGAGCTTTATTGTATGTTTTTTGTATCAGTTTTACAAGGGTTTTCAGGCTGTCAGCCATGGATTTTTTTTCTTGTATAGTCTTCTATAGCTGGGATATCAGAAATTGAAAAATATTTCTAATGAGTTAAAAATATATTCATCATCATTTTGGTGGTTTGGGGGCATTCTTCATCATCAGGGTTGCCAGAATCTGGAATGGGCTCTCAAGGGAGGTGGTGCTTGCCCCATTCTTGGGGGTCTTCAAAAAGAGACTGGACAGACTCCTGGCTGGGATCACATGACCCCAGGGTTGGTGACTCTTTTCTTGCCTGCCAGGGGCAGGGAGTCGGACTAGATGGCCCACTGAGGTCCCTTCCAACTCTATGAATCTATGATTTTCTGTCATCAAGCTCTCTCTCAATGCTCAACTGAATGTGGAAGAAAGCCCAAAATAAGCATCTTAAGCACTTGCTGGTAGCTCCTTAAAAATGAGTAGTCTCATGGTTCCAGTGTGAACTTCTACTCTGGCTCTCAGATCTCATTTTCTGGTTTCCTCCCAGTGGGGTGAATCTTGGGCAGTGACCATTTTCTGCTACTTGATACAGTTCTTCTGTTTGACCTATCATTCCAATCTATCCAGAGTTCTTTTTCAGACCCATCTTAGCCTGGGTCATTGTTCTGACTTGCACTCCAGATCTAGTCTTATCTGCAAATCCCTCTTGGAAGTTCAAAACTTCCTGGAAAGGACAGTCATGGTCTTCAAATATAATATCATCAGGCCATTATTTCCAGTCTTTTTTTCCCACACTCGGTGGTTGCAAGGTATATCTCTGGCCTTTTGATGTGGCTATGTAGGCCTGCATTCTTCAGCCTATCCCAAACATCAGAAACAGGCCCTGCTATCCAGGCTCCTGCTCCTTCACTTCAGTGTCCTAGGTGAAGATTGAATGAATTACAGGAAACTTTCTCTTCCTTCCACACAAGGCTTTTCTTCCACCACTATCACACCAGCTAAATGACTTTTGGGGCTTATAGAATATAATATGGTACATAGCACAAGCCCTACCAATTTACTTGGAAAAAGCCAGTGGACCCTGTCACCAGCTACTGAGTGGTTTTCGGCTCCCTGTTGGAAATAAGATAGCCTTACCAATCAGTGGGTGCATCTACACGAGACGCTAACTGTACAGTAGCCTAATTCTACTGTGCAGTAGTTTGCAGGGCAAAAAGCATGCTAATACGCTACTGCACAGAGTATTTGGTTACTGTGCAGTTAATGTCACTAAAAAGCCATGTGCAGGTGCTACTGCGTAGTATCAGTTAGTGCACATTGATTTAGTACTTGGTTATACAAGTACTAAACTTAACGTACAGTAACTACAACCCATTCATGAACGTGTGTAGATGAACCTACTGTGTGCAACTATGAACATTTGGCAAACCCCAGCCACTTTTTTTTCCTACTGCAAAAAGAAGGGCCAAGAAAAAGAGTTCAAACACTTGGACATTCTTTGGACAGAAGTCTTTTTGCTCTGCTAACCTTGAATTTAAAATTGATTACTAGGCTGTCCTCACTAGGTATGAACTCTTTGTTTACAAATGAATTGCCAGCTACACAGATTACCTGCAAGTGGAAACAAAAAAAATGTTCTTAGCCTCTGTGTCCAAAGGGCAAGCAGTAGCTAAGATCTCTCTTCAAGAGAGTTTGGATGTTGTAGTCACTTCCCATTTATCATGGGCCTGACAGTGGCAGGGGTCAAAATGTTTCAAATGGTTTTTAAAATGGAAGAGAAGCTGCTGCTTCTGTTATCCTATAACAGTTACATATGCAGGAGCAAAAGCATTCCACCTTTAACTCTGTTTCATCCAGGGTTAAGTTTGGTGCAATTTAGCACACCTGTCATTATGGGCTCATGTTCCCATCCCCTTTTGAAGATATTGTGCATTTACATTTGTTCAAACCCTCAAAGCATATTCTACAGCCTTTAAGAGAAAGTATAAGTACTAGACACATTATATTTAGAAACATCCTTCTCCTTCTTACTTTGTTCCTCCTCATTCTCTCTTCACTTATTGGCCACCAGGAAGACAAAAAAGATTCTACAAGAGAAAACAGTCCTGTAGTGCTCCATCTGCTTCACAGGTTCTGTTCAGCAGCAGGCAGAATTTTTGATAATGCAGCACAGAGGTAAGTCCCTCCTACTAGCTTTCATGTCATCACCCCTTCAACAACTGTACACTTCTTTAGTCATCTTGGGCCTAATTTACAACAGATCAATGGGTGTTTGATACAGGGGTAACTGGATGCAGCATCCAGTTCAGCTCTATACCTACCCCAAATTCCCCAGCCTTTTGCGGGGGACATTTCTCTTGTGACTTTTCTTTAGCAGGATGTTTCCTCCATACCAGCTCTGGAAAGAGAGTTCCCTTGTACCTCAAGGAAAAAGGGTACTGCAGCAGTTATTTCCTTCTCCAAGAAAAAAGGGAATGGCATTTCATCATGGAGTAGGAAAGTTCATCAGTTTCATTCACAAACTCAAGTTCAGAGTGATCACACTATGCATTATCATTCTGGCACTATAGAAGGGGGGGGACTGGTTTGCCTCTTCAACCTCCAGAATGCCTATTTCCACACCATCATAAGACATTTGTAGTAGACATACCACTTATTTACCATAGGTCCCAACCTTTATGAGTATAAGGTTCTCCTGTTTGGACTGTCACTGGCCCCAAAAGTTTTCACCAACTCTCAGTAATGTCCAGTCGTTCAGAGAACAAGGTTATCATTACTCAGATGACTTAACGGTGTGAGATGCCAGAGAGGAAGCCTACTCACTTCACTGTGATTCTTGTACATCCAGGAACTGTTGGTACAAACAGGGCACATCTACATGAAAAGCTACATTGCCATAGCAATGAGCTATGGTGACATAGCATCAGGGGGACAAACTGTGACTGAGGCTGTGTCACTGTAGCAATGAGCTACATCACCATAGCTCGTTGCTATGGCACTGTAGCATCTGAAAATAACTGTGCACTGCCGGGACTGCGGAGTACCAAATGCACAGTGAGGGACACGTATAGATGCGTTCACAGTGATCCAGCATAACTTCTGTGCAGCATCCACAGGTCACAGGATTTGGTAAGAGCCAGGCTGGGATCCTGAATATTGGTTCCAGTCTTTCTCAGATTTCATTCTGCTGATAGAGAATTGTCAGTAAAGAATTACCTGTCCATTCTTGACTGTACCTTTGTGACTTTGCATGCTAGATTTCATCTCAGATGTGTTCAGTTCTGGCTAAAAACCATATGCTCTGTTCAGTTCTTTTTGATTTGATGACAGGACCAATCCAAAGTGGTCAATGGAGTTCCATTTGCCCCTTTGCCTCTGTGAGTGATTGTCTTTCCTCTCAAATCACTGGAGGACTCATGTTGATGACTCCCAGGTCCAGAGGATGCCTGAGGAAATGAGACTTCACATTAACATCCTGAAGTTCAGAGTGATTCAAAAAGCATGTCAAGGTTTCTTAAGCTGCCTAAAAGGATGCTATGCAAATTGACAGATAACACCCCTGTAGTGCTGTATATCAGTAACTAGTTCATGGGTGTCTAGTGTCTCTTGAGTCAGGGGCAGCACGTGCCCCCCCCGACACCAGTCAGCGACCGGGGAGGAGGGGAGTCCCCTAGCGGCCGATCTCACTTGCCGTAAAAGTGGCTGTGCTGCTTCTGGAAGTCCCGCAGCCACTTCCGGAAGTGGTGCAGCCACTTTTGCTGCCGGCCCTGCCTCCCTGCTGGTGCTTAGAGGGGGAGCACTGGTGCTCCCGCCTGTTCCCCTGCCTGCTGGCTAAACAGGGAGCACGGCCTGATGGGGTGCACCGGCACTTTCAGGGTGTGCACGTGCACCCACACCCCCTACACATTGCCCCTGAAGTAGTTGGTACACAATCCTTCTCTCTATCCAGGGAAACAAGCCACTAACAACACTGCTGTATTCACTGTCAAGGATGTGTTGGGGATACATCTGTCCAGAACACCAGAATGAGCAATCTTAGCAGCTTCATGTCACTTTACCACAAGTAGAATATCAAGGAGTCAGTTCTCCATTCAGTCTTCAGGGCTTTCCAATAACATATATCTTTGCATTGGATATCATCAAGAGGAAGTACCAGTCCTTCTGCTTCTGGATGATCTCTGTCCAGCCTCCCTATGCTATACCCTCTTAATTCCTTGCTCAGGATAAATTACTGGCAAGTAATGTCTCTGTTTTTGTTTTTACTCCATTGGAGAGTTGACTTAATTATTTTATGATTGGTGATTTTTTACGGAACTGGCTTATTGACTAGTTGATGAGTTTGTTAATCCTCTGGCAACAGTAGTCTATGTATATCTGATTGTAGTCAACTTTTATCAAACCCAACCCATTCTTCTTCCCCATCAGAATTTCTTACTGGAATAATGAAAATATATTGGATATTTTCTTCTGATAATATTTTCAGTAGTATGAGAGGCGCAAAAGCTACTGCTGCTCTTTGTTTTCCCCCTAATCATGAAATTGCATTCACTGTTCTTAATTGGCCAAGATATATAAAAAGTATAGGTCCCTATGGAATTTCTGTAAATGATCTGGGTTCCCAAGATGATTAGCATGCAGGACCTCCCACTGAAGTAAATCACTTAAACAGCTACAGACCTGGGAACTCAAATCAATGAGGGAACTGTTGGATGGTTATCTAGTTGCCTATTTAGATACAGAAATTGTAGACCTGAATTCTGTTTATAAAGTTCTCTCAAACCCTATCTTCTAAATTTACCTTTTTTTTAGTATGTTGTATTTTTCAAAATTTTCATGGATATAATTTGTTTCCACTTGTAAGTAAAGGCTTAATAAGGGGGCTTTATAGTTTCAATTATTTGAGCATTGGATTTAAAGTGGAAGAGGAAATTAATTGGAGATCCCTTAGGAGATATACAAAGATAAATTCATTCAGCACATCACTGAGATTTTAACAATTTTTGGTAATTTTGCAACTACAACAAAATGTGACAGATAGCGTAGCTTCAATTTCTTGAGGGATGATCTGATTTAAAAACTCTATAATAAAGTTTCCATTACAGTGCAATTAGTGTAAAGTGTTCACAGCACAGCTTCTTACAGAGAGATGAGTATTTCAAATGAATAATTTGCAGATGAAAATAATGAGAACAGTAAGAACATGTCTATCTACATCCTCTTGTTAGTGAAATATGTTGCTGTTTTATATTCTGCTAACAGGAGAAAGATGAAGAGAAATGGAAGATTAGTATGCAATATGATTGTAAATGTCATAACAAAAGAACATAAAGCACAGGTTAAGGACAGAACTCCAAAGATAGCAGATTCATACATTATTAATATTCAGTTTTACCAATGTAAAGAAACATTTGTTAATAATTTTCTGTTCTTTTCTATGCAGCTAGTAAGAATGAATACAGACCTATTTGAGCAGGGAAACCAATTCAGAAAAAACAAGTAATTCTGTTCAAAGTACACTGTACACAGTGTATTTCAATTCCGTGGACTTGAGCACTATAAAGCTGGGCTGGATACTGTGATACAGGGTATCAGTATTGCCACATAACACTATTATTGCAATATCATCTCATTGCAAAACCACATGAGAAGGGACTATGCTCTGGGGTCTGGTGGCTTATAGTCCCTGCATCTGCCATTAAAGGAATTATTGCTATTGCGAGCATAGCATGGGAGCAGGGAACCAGCTTCCAGCCTGTTCTCAGGCCCAGCTCTGTGATTGCAGTCAGGGCTGGAAAGAAGCTCCCAGCCCTAACTCTGCAATTGCAGTAATAGAGATGGTGCTGGAATCTCCCTGCTGCCAGGGCAGAAGGACATTGTCCCCACCTGGGCATAGAGGTTGGGGGCTGGGGAGCTTGTTCTTCCTCAGCTCTGTGCTCGCAGAGCTGGGCAGGGAACACACTCCTTGCCCCCCCCCAGCAGGGAGCTCCTAGCAGTGGCTCTGTGGTCATGGGGCTTAGGCTGAGAGAACCTTGTCTCCCAGCAGCAGCTCTGCAACTGTGGGGCCACTTCTGGGAGATGCTTATCTCATAGCCTGAGCTCTGTAGTCACGGGGATCAGGCTAGGTGACCCTTATTTCCCTGGTGGGCCTGGGGCCCTGTAGTCATGGAGCCACCCCACTATCTCCCTGCCCTCCCCTCCTGCCTACCCCCCGCGGACAGCTGACCGGGAGCAAATTTACTCAGGATTAGGGAGATTTACTGTGAAGTAAGCGTGTGTACGTGTAGATGCACATGCTTACTTCACTGTAAACTATGCTAATTTGCCTTTAAACATCTTGTGTAGATGCACCCAATTAGTATTTGACCTTTCTAGGGATCTTCTGACACGGACGATAATTCAATCTATTAAAGAAGTAGGCCATTCTTTTAAATTGTAATTGATAGTGCTCATAGACTAGTAAATTAAAGATTGGTGTAATGAAAAAAATATATTTGAATTTGTAAAATATTGCACCTGTGGTATAACCAACAAAAAGCTGCCCACATTGCAGTGTTTACATTCATTTTGTTTCGTTTTTTAAATAATTAGAAATCTGTGTTCTTGTTAAATCTATGTTAACTCCATCCTCTTTGGAATCACACTTCAGGTAGTTGAAGGCGACTATTAAATCCCCTGTGTATTCTCTTCTTCAAACTAAATAAGCCCAGCTCCCTCAACCTTTCCCCATAAGTCATGTGCCTCAGCCCCCTCACCATTTTTGTTGCCCTCCACCGGACTTTCTCCAATTTGTCCACATCCTTTCTGTAGTGAAGGATCCAAACACTCCTGCTAATGCAGTGCAGTATGCTGTTAGCCTTCTTCACAGCAAAGGCACACTGTTGGCCCATATTCAGCTTATTATTGACTGTAATCCCCAGGTCCTTTTCTGTAGAGCTGCTGCTTAGCCAGTTGGTCCTAGTCTGTACCAGTGCATGAGATTGTTTTATCCTAAATGTAGGATTTTGCACTTGTCCTTACTGAACTTCATGAGATTTCTTTTGGCCCAATCCTCCAACTTGTCTAAGTCACTTTGAATCCTAGCCCTAGCCTCCATGATATCTACTACTTTACCCAGCTTGGTGACTTTTGCATACTTGCTAAGGGTGAACTCCACCCCATTTTCCAGATTGTCAATGAAGTTACTGAATAAAACTGGACCCAGGATCAACCCCTGGGGCACTCTGCTTGATACTAGCTGCCAACTAGACATCAAGCCATTGATTTCTACCCTTTAGGCCCAATGATCCAGCCAGTTTTTCCTCACTTATGCTCAATGCACCTCTGCACCGAACAGAGCACATGCCCAGAATAGGCATCGCATTAGTTTGACCCAGCTCTCACCCAACGTCTGTATAAATCGGGTGCTTCAGCAGAGCCTTTTGGCACCTTTGACTGATAGCTGATTGAATCAGCATTAGATAAGTGTCAAAAAGCTCCACTGAAGCACCTGATCTGTATAGATGTTGGGCGAGCTGGGTTGGACTAAAACCCCAGCAGTCTTTCCTGCCCAGACCAGGGGGGGTGGACCCAATGATCTCATGAGGTCCCTCCCAGCCCTAAAATTCTGTGAATCTATGAATCTGTGAGAGTGCTTCCTCTTTTAGTAAAGCACTGTTTTCTTTTGTTTTTTCATGTCTGGCAGCAGCCTATATTTGCCTTTCCCAATCATATGGAACCTCTCCCAATTGACATAAGTTTTGAAAGGTAACAGCCAGTGGCTCTGCAATCGCATCGACCAATTCCCTCAGCACCCTCAGGTGCATTGTACTGATGGCTGTTTAAAATGGGTGCCCAGTCTGTGGCATAAGAGCCATAAGGGGGTAGCCTCTGTGTGGCATGTAACATATAGGGGAGGGCGCAGGCAGTACTGCAGCATATAGAGCAGGGAGCAGAAAGCAGAGCAATGAATTGGGCATGGAGCACACAGCAGGAAGCAGAGCAACAGATTGGGCCAGAGACAGGGATCAAAATGACAGTCAGGGAGAGCATGATTCTTAATTTTGGCACGCCTGCTGAATAGGTTGGTCCTCCACTGGTTTAGAAGATACTCTAAATATATTTGTCATGCTTAAATAGTGCTTTTGGTTAGTTTTCTTTCAAGTAACTCCAAAAACAGAAATATATTTAAATAATCATAGAGTTTATTTTGATGCTATGATTATGAAAATACAGCGTAAATCAAAAGTATGACATCTCCAATCATGTCATGTTTAATTTATAAGGAAATAAGTAATGTAACTGTCTTTACTGCTTTATTCCTTGGAAGCTGAGTGAACTTACATATGCTATAGCTGCTGTAATTAATATAATCTCCACTGAATATCATGCATGATTTGCTGATGCCATTGTTTGTTAAAGGAAACAATTTTATTTTTTGAAATAGTACTTCTGAGCTGGCAGTATGTTCAATTAGTCTTTTCCTCTAAAGGTTATTTTAGTTTCAAATATTGATTGTAAAAGTGGTAAGGCTGAAAATATATTTCAGGTTTGGCCTATACACAAATCCACCATGCCATAATTGTTAAGCCAGGGTGTGGGCAGGTGTTCATCTATAGTGCTACAAAACGTTTCAGGAGATATCGGGCATGTCTACACATGCACAGTTAATGCACATTAGCCCAATTTAAGGCGCATTAAGGGTGCATGTCTACACATGCGCGCGCTTAATAAACCTTAAAAATGGCAAGTTTAGGCTATTCAAGCCTAAATTTGATACCTGCATAAAGCCCATTAACTTGGGCCTAACTTTAGTCTCAATTTGGTTCGCACACCTACATGAACGTGCCTTAGCACATACACGTGTAGATGCACACCTAAGATGCCTAAATGTCCATTAGGCTAATGCATATTAAGTTTAGGTGCGTATAAAAACATGTATAGACACACCCATCTAATGCTATGGGGGTGTACAGGTGTTCCAGCCCCCTTACAGAAGAGCTGCAAAGTCACCCCAAAGATGAGTTCTCCAGCCAGAGGACAATGGGGAGCTTCTCCTTTGCTCTCCCAACACCCCCAGGGAAACCCTCTCATTGACAGCCTGTCCTCTCCCTTTCTGTGGAACAGGACAGGCTTTCAGTATTCAGCTGGCAGAGCCCCCAGCTGCCTAGCTTCACCAGTCAACCCCTCTGGCCATCAGAGCTGGAGCTGTGGTTTGGTTTAGTTTAGTGGAGTTGCATAGAGTTGAGGCTGCCTAATCTCTGCCAATCAGAGCCTCACCTCTGCTATCCATGGCAGCTGCAGTGGCAGCAAGGTCCCAGTAGTACTTCTTGACAAATCACCACCCGGCAGAGTATTAGGGAGCAAGGCACTCTCCCTCCCTCCCCCTTGGAGGACTGTGGGATGCTGGAGATCCTGGGGATCCCAGTAGTGTTATGTGTAAGTATACAGATATTATATGTAGCACTCTTTGAAGTATTTTCTCTTTGAAAATACTACTATTTTGTAGTACATTCAGTGTCTTTGTAGTGCTGCAATCAGCTTGATGGCTCACTTTTTGTAGGGTCTGTCTAGCACTACAAATGTAACAAAAAGCCCCCAAAAAGCCTTTTCTAAAAGAATTCTACATTATTTAAGAATGGAAAAGGGAACATTAAATGATCGTCTTGTTCTTAGAACGTGGAACATCCATGTTCGCCATGTTGCCTCACCTAACTTATTTTGCCCACCAGATGCAATTTAAATTTGTAAAAATCGCAAACATAAATGCAAGGATCTGCTACTGCAAAAACTTGGTAATATGTCTATGCTATCCAGCTTTCTTAGGGGCTTATTATCAACACTCAGTGCCATACTTAGGCTACTTGTGTGTTTTTTGTGGAGTGAGCCTTGCAAAATATATTGCAGCATTCACTAGTGATGTAATGTGGGTGGAAGAGGAATATTCCCAAGAAATTGAAGGCTCTGAGTTGAACCAGTTCTGTCAATCGTCTGGGAGAACTTCCTGGTTTGGCCTCTGGGATTCCAAAAACATTCAAGCCTAACTATGTTTTCCTTTCTTTTCTGAGTTTTGCAAAGAATAAAACTTATTTTAAACTATGCAGGAGAGTAAAATCCATTTTAAAGAACCACTGACTTCTTCCATCTTGTTTTCATGAGATGTATTCCCTTATGTCTTTTCTGAGAAGGAGCAAAAAAGTATCTGTTTGTGAAATCTGTTATTATTCTTAAAATGTTATTATAGAAATGGACAGTAGCAAAAAAACCCCCAATATATTAGTTTTTCCTGGGAAACACACTTCCCCCTTTTTTTTCATTGGACCTTTCAGTGGGGTGACCAGAGTGTATTGTTCTACCTTGTCAGATACTTTAAAATTTTTGAGTCCTTCTACTACATCATCAAATATGTTTTCTAAGTACATCCTCCTTAAACTTTATTCAGAACATAATTTTTGGTACCAGTGCAGTGATGTTCCAAATCAGAATAATAACTGATTTGCAAAACATCTAGATCAATAAGATTTATTTCCATTCCAATCAAATTTATTCTCTATGGTAAATTTTCAAATGCTTGGCCTAGTAGAAAGTGGAAAGTCCCAAGTGATGGTGTTTATACTGCTTCCATTTCACAAATGGATATATCTCATTTTAACAAAAGTTTTCCTGACATTTGCCCTATTTTCTATTTCTCTAATTCATCCGGTTATTTCGAGATATAGCTCTATATACCTGTCTGATTTTATGCTCTATTAATTGTCATGTAGCTACAATTCTTAGAATAGTCCTTTTAATCTTCTTTATAAACCAATCCCTCTAGACACTTAAATAATTTTGTTGCTTTTCCTTAAACTTTTCATTGTATTGATATATTTCTGGTCCTAGATGCCTAAAAATAAAGATAGGTTTCATTTTAGCAGAATAAGAGAGAAAGGGAGAGCAACTTTATCATCTGATTTAAAATTGGCCTTTGTCTGTCTTTTTTACCACTTCACATTGCAAGTTCTTACCTAATTTTCAGCCATTTTTCACTCCCATGTCAGCCTTGAAATTACTGCTTTTAAGATTTCTTCCTTCACAGAGAAATTTAGTTGAAAAGTAAGCATGGGAATTCAGCTCCCTGATCTGAGGATATAGGAGGTGTCCTTGTGGAGTACTTGGATTTGGATAGAGAAAAAAGATTCTGGGAATGCCCCTGCTAGGGGGATTGACAAAGCAGCTCTAGTATCAGTAGTCTCAGGAGTGTTCGTTAGAGAGAAGTATCAAGTATGTAAGACCATCAAGAGAAGTCATGAATTAAAGTACACTGAGGGATGCAAATGGTAAGCCCACAGTGAATGAGTACAGGAAAGCAAAATCTTTATCTAATCTGGCCTTCTAGGAAGGCCAAACAAAAAAGAAAAGCAGTTAGCTAAGAGAGAAATTCTTAAAAACTGAAAATCATTTTGATTGCCATGTGCACGGTCTCCATAGAGTAATAATATATATATTTTTATAACATGACTGTAACAGAGCACAGGGTGTGCTCTGTTACTCAAAGGGGCATGAGCAAGCAGCAGAGCAGCTTGCAGGTGGCTGCACTCCCAATCAGGCAATTGTGCCTGATTGGGAACAGGGCCCAGCTGCTTATTATAAGAACAGGGCTCTGAGCAGTGTAGCCAGTAGTTTCCTGCCAGCAGCTGGAGAGAGAGCACTACCTGGCTGGAGCTGCTGCTCATAACATCTTGGAGGTACATGGAGCTCCTGGTCCTGGGGCATGACCAAAAACTACACCCTGCTGGGGCTGGATGACGTGGTGGGACTGCTGGTGGCAGGGAAGTCTCCAGGAAATGCCACACCTGTGCCTCCCCAGTAAAGGATGAGTATGGGGTGCTAGAAAGCCTTAGCTCCCACTGCCTCATAGTGAGTGAGTCCTAAGGTAGGGCCCAGGTCAGGTGAGGAGACCTGAAGTGGCGCCCAGGCTTACTGCGAGTCCTGAGGTGTATGAAGGAGCTGGGTGTGAGGCTCCAGGGGTGTATGGCCCTAAGCTTATGAGGGAGCTGGATATGAGGCTCCTTGGGCAAGGGGATTGAGGACCAGTGTTGGGCAGGAGAGGAGGCCACAATGTGGGGGCGTGAGGGGACCAAGAGGGTCTCAAGCCAGCTAGGGAGCCTGAGGAAAGGGAGGGGCTGGGAGCCCCAAGTAAATGACATTGAGAGCCCAGTGTGAGGGCATGGGAGTGAGAGTCCCAACATGAGGCACTAGAATGCCAGCCCTAGTGTAAGGACACTGGATTATAGGCTGGGTGTTATGCCATGTAAGATAAGGCCAGGTGTTAGGCCATGGATGCCATCTGCGAGGCATGGGACATGGTATAAGGGAAGGTTCGGAACCGTGTATATAGGCCTTTGGCATCAGAGCAGGTAAATGGGGAGCTTCCCGCCTGGTTGACATATTCCAATTAGTATCATTAAAGGCGTGGCAGATGGGGTAGGTGGACAGTTAACCCGGAGACATGTGGTTGGGCCAACAATTTGGCTGGCCCTCGGAGTCCCACTTGTTACAATGGCCAACAATAAAGAGCATTCTCTTTAAGTTCCAACTTCTATTTGCACAACAGCATAGTATCATTTGTGCACTGTATTTTATATTCTAGAACAATAAATTAAAATATATTGGCCCCAATTATTCTTTTGCAAACTGTCAAAAATGGTCTAGAGTTGGACACCCTCATGAAATCTGATATCACTATATTATAAATTCAGTGAAACATAAGAAATGGTATAAATGAAGGAGGACCAGTTAGTCCAATTAGTTTTGGTTTGTGTTTTTTTTTTCTTTTTATTCTTTTATAGCTCCTTGATTTATATTATAAATACTGGTCTGGCTTACCTGGAAAACTGTAGATGGCTCATGAATCAGAGGCCTTAAGGCATCAGAAAAAACAAGCAAGTCTACCCTTCTTAGTTATACTGGAAATGTTTGTTTATTCAGGCTGTAGAAAATTGCTTTTCTGTTTTTTTTAGGGGGGGGGCGGGTTTTTGTTGTTGTTTTGGTTTGATTTGTATTTTTTAGCTCCTATTTAATTCAGACACTTGAAAGAGAAAATGCCTAGTTAAGGATTCACCTGACCTTCAATTAAAGGCTGGGAAAGCTCCCAAGAAGGTTGAATTCTCCAAATACATTTTCTCCAATGGTTTCCTTGAGGCCTGTCCTGATATTTTGAACATAAGATACAAATGGAATGTTTTTTGTCTTTTTAAGGGGAAAAAATAGCAATAAGGGTTAATTTACCCTCCACCCCCTAAAAATGTGAAAAAGAACTCAAAACTATTTTAATGTTGATAAATCAACATTTATTCCATATACGTGTGTATGTGAGTGTAAATCTTGTTCTATCACTATTATAGCAGCATCATTAACTTTCATTGACCTGGTCTGATCTCATTTCTCCTAGGTTTCTCAAATATATTTTTGGAGGTGCTTTTCTTGCTTTTATCTTCAGGTAGGGTAACATGATGTTTGTAGCTATCAATATATGTTTAAACATTAAATGTCATCACACATTAATAAAATGTTAAGGTTAAATTCTTAAATGGGTGGCCTGATTTTTGGAAAGTTAATTTCACCTTAATAGCTCCCACTGGGCACTCAAAACTTTTGAAAATCAGGCCACTTATTTAGATGTCTACATAAGGATTCAGGATCCTAACCCGAAAAGGACCTATTTTTGAAAAAAATTGATCTCCCTCACAGAATATCAGTGAATCTTTCACTTGTCATGAATCTGTTCAGGTGAAGTTTCCTGTAGTGATCTCAGAAACCTTTATCTAGGTTCTGTTCTGTTCTGTGAAGAATAAAATTAGCTGGACAAGGTTTTTGTTTTAAATTGTATTTCCCCTACATCAGTTTTGGAAACCTCTATTTCTGAATCTTATTAGTATCAGTAATTTTTGGATGACTAGCTATCAGGTAAGCACTGACAGTAGTCACTGTCATGAATAGTGTGTATCGCACCTATATTATATTAATAATAAATTTAGGATACATTTCTCTCACTTCCTTTTTCACCCCTCCATATATAAAACCTGTCATAAGACTTTGAATGGCTAGATTAAAAAATAAACAAAAATAGGGAGTAACGGAATCTTCACAAAATGTATCCTATAAACAGCGTTCAGAACAACTCCATAAACGTCTACCCTTTTGGCTAGAATAGTGGCAGATCCTCCATGCCAGCCATATAGAGGCCAAGGCCACTGGATACATGTAACTGTAAAAGCTTCAGATCTTTAATAGTGTGGCGTAATTCTTCTGTTGACTAGCCATGCTTCTAGAACCCTGAAGGAAGTTGCTGATTAAATCCTGTTGATTTGTTGAGGGAGATTCTCTATGGGAACTCTAGTATGGGTTGGAGTTAGGAAAGGTTATCTGGGCGAGGAAACTGGGATCTAGAATAAAGAAACCCTAAGAGTAGAGAAGCTTTGGCAGAAGACTGAAGTTTATGGTTTCTATATTGTTACTTGTAAAGCTGAAGTTCAAAAAAGGGAATTCATTGGGGCTACAGTATGTATCCGTAGATTCTGTTCAGAATGGGATGGGTGTAACACTCCTTTATAGAGCACTTTCTTGGCACCCTTTTATACTATTCTGCTTTGTAGTGCTGTGAAGGAGATTCATAATGAAGAAGGATGGGTGTTCTACAGAAAAGAGCCTTTTGTTGGCTGTCTGTTAACTGAGATTATGCCATGCATCATTTATAAATCACTAGTGATACATGGTAGATGACAAGAAAAATCTGAGATCCATTGTTTAGAATGTTATGACTGTATTTGTGCAGAGCTATCAAAATATGGTAATGGTGCTTCAGGTATCTTTTTGCAACCATTTTGTTATAAATATTTTCCTTGACAGAATAATATACATATCTTCACCTACAGAGAGCCTGCAAATAAAATGGAAGAATAAATACAAATATAATTTTATTTCAGTGCACCAAGTCTGCTCATTAATTTATAATTAAAAGATAGGGTATTTTCATAGATTTTCATATTGGTTTCCAGTTTGTATCTAAGTGAACAGAAAGGATCTTTTTTATCATGTATTAGTACTTTTACTAGTAGGGGAAAGTATATCTTTTTAGGCAGGAAGGTAGTGACTGCTTTGATGTATTTATTAAACCCGTAGTCTTTGTGCTTCTGCAGTGTATTCTACTTCTACTCTGTTATTTAATCTTCCAGTTTAAATATATCTGCAAACCCCAGCAGTATGTTTAGTACATATGTAGCTGCCAGGTCAGTATCACTTCAGGCTGAAGTGTAAAGGAGATATTTAACACCAATAATTAGGAGCAGTATTCTCCATTATATTGCAACTTCTGCAAAACACTGTGTTCTCTTTGAATTAAATTCACCACAGGTCCTACAGAATTTTTTATACATATTTAATTCCTGCATCAAGGTCTTAAGTGGTGCATAAAAGGTTGTCCAGGTTTCTGTCCTACAATGAATTTCACCTTCTGTTTGAAATACTGATTGAGATGAAACTAAACAATAAATATGTTTCCCATACTGCTAGAAGCAATGACACTAATAGCAATGCCTAAAATGCTGCGATGAGTATTTGTATTCAGTGAGAAGTTGCATTTCCTATCATAAATCCATAAATCACCATAATTCTTTTTGGGCATATCTACAAGAGACACTTAATGTGCAGTGGACTGATTCTACTGCGCATTAGCGTGTCACAGCAAAAGCTGTGCTAATGCACAGTAGAATTAGTCTATTGTGCATTAAGGGTCACAAAAAAACCCATATGCCTTTGCTACTGCACAGTAGTGCTGGCTACTGTGCATTTATATAGTACCTCATATTAGAAGTACTAAACTCTGTGCGCAGTAGCAAAAGTACATGAATGCATATGTAGATGTGCCCTTTAAGTACAGATGAGAAAAAGGAAAAGAATGTTACTAGTTCTAAAATAAAGGTCAAAACAAAACAAAGAAAGGCTCATAATATAGTGGGGGTTTTCCCCCCTTATTTTCTTGCTGTGTGAATGGTAATGTGGCAGGGCACTGTTGGTGCCTGCCACTTTAAGAGCTGAGTTAAACAGCCAGCCGGTGCTTGTTGTGGCAGTCATTTTGAGGCAGTAGTGGGGCCAGGCACAGCTGTGGCTGCCTGAACCCATGAGTGAGGTGTAAGACCCCCAGGGAGTGAGAGCAGTGGAGCCAGGCATGGCAAGCAGAGTGCCCCCGAGTCCAACAGAGATGGGTGATCCCAGAGACCCCAGAGGGGGCAGTATGGAGAGGCTTGGGAGGCCCTGTACAGAGTAGGGCTGAAGTGTGAGTAGGCTTGAAGGGCCGTGTGTATGAGGGGGCTGAGTAGGACTAGAGTCAGAGTAGGCCTGAAGGACACTCCAAGGGGCATGCTGAGTAGGGCCAAATGGGAGTAAGCTTGAAGGACAGCGCAAGGGCCAGCCCTGTGAGAAGTTGTGCCCAGTGAGAGGCTTGGGGCAAAATTAGCCCAGGGTTTGGCATAAGGCCGGGCCACGTAGAGTAGGGGAACGTGCAGGAACCAAAGGTCCTGTGTGGCAAAGCCAGTATGGGAGTAGTGAAGCCTGATGGCCCAAAAGGGGCCACTCAAGGAGTAGCAGGGCAGTGGAATGTGGCTCAGTAAAGGACAGTATGCCAAAGGCCCTGGTGAGAGAGGGGCAGAGTGGAAGAGCCTCCTGTGAGAGGGGAGGTGGTGTGAGTGGGCATGTGTGTGGAGCCAGCTTTGGATTCAGTTTGCTCTGGTCTCAGACAGGGAGTAATATTAATCTGGATGCCATCTGCGAGGGATGGGCTGCAGTGTGGGGAAGTTTTGGAGCCGCAGATAGTGCCCCTTGGTATCAGGTTATGTAATGGGCAGTCTCCCGTATCTACCATCTGTTTGTAGGAACAGCAAAGTCATGGCAGGAAAGACTGGGTGGATTGCCTATAGAGATAGGTGGGTGGACCGACATAAGATTTGACCATGAGAGCAGCCTCCTGTCACAGCACCTTAAATGTTCAAGTGCTAATATGGATGTGATTCTAAATATTCTGAGAGAGAACCTAGTTTCATGGTCTACCTCTAAATTCATCTTGATAATTTAATTAATTTAATAGAAATAATACTGTTTTAATTATCAAGTGAAACATCGCCATGAAGTTCATAAAGCTGTCTTTCCAAGAGTTCCTAATATATATGATAAATATAATTCTAATAACAATTTTCAGGAAACTAATATCTTCAGTTGCCAGTTTAAATATATATTCTAAGAACTGACAGCTCAATTAGTACACAGAAATATTTCGTGGGATTAATCAAACTGCCTAGGAAAAAAAGTGCTTAGTTACCTTAAATCCAATAATGTGGGGTAGTCTAAATGTCATAATTACCCCTTAATAAATTAGAGTACATTTAAGATATTTGGGCAGGCACTTTGTCTTTATCTACATAAAGTATATGAAGAGAACAATGGAATCCCATACTTCTGGGTATTGCCAGAATATAAATTTGAAATAATAATAGAAATCATCTGTGAGATTAAAAGATTCTATTAACAGCAGTGCACAAGGGATGCATATAGGAGGGGAAAGAATAGGTTAAAAGTACATTTTCTACATCTTTATTGGTCTTTATGGATGTTTTTAAGATCTTCCATAAAAGAGTGCTTTGCCTTCTAGAGTAATATTAGACTGTCATATTACTTTTCCATTAAAAATACATTCTAATAAATGTATGTAGTAGGCCCAGGTTGCAGGGGTGGTCATGACTTGCCCCATGGTCAAACAACTCCTGCCCCACTCCAGCTCCTTGGGGTACTCTCCCTCGATGCCTTTCCTGCCATGCCTTGATGGAACTTTTATCGTGTGTAGGGAGGCTGCCCCAGTTCACCTTATCCAGCTGGTAGTTTCTGTACCTACCTGGCTCCTATTTTGCTCCTTGAGCGCTTAAGTTGTGGCCCTCATGGCCCTATCTGTACCTGAGGGCACTGGTTGCCTTAGGGGGTATATTTATGGCCTCCATCCTTCCCTATATCCATACCCATCCTTGCAGGTGTTACTCTATGTTGATTGGGAGGTGGCCCCCTGGTGCAATTGCAGCTTTTGGCCCTCAGGCTTTGAAGCTTTGGAAAGGCTTAAGCCCAGACAGCTACGGCCCTTTTATTCTGGCTGTGCCCCTCAACCCAGGTCCACTGCCCCAGACCTTGGCTCCTGGGTCGCAGCCTTGTCTCGCACTTATATGCTCCAGGCCTTTTATCCTGTCTCATGCTCCAGGCCAGCACTCAGCCCTCTGGGTCCCTGGCCCTAGGCCAGGCTGCTTTCACTACCTGCTTTCACCAGCCTTTTGGAGCCCAATGTAGTCCATAGGGAGCAGGCAGCCTGTGGCCAGCACCCAGCAGCCCACTGGCCCCAAGGCAGCAAGTGGGGCCAGGTGACTCAGCCAGCAGACATTTGGGTCCAGCCCTGCCTGGACAGCTTACCATGATCCCTGGGCACCCATGCACAGCCAACCTCCAATCTAAGGCCAGGCAGCACAGGGCCCCTGGTGTAGAGCATCTTATCTCTTCAATGTTGCAAATACACAAATAGCTTCCGTCTCTTGTCTCTGAAGAGCCAACATCTGGATATGGGGGAGAGGCTGCAGGGCCCAGCAGGAGTGCTGCATCAGGGTCACTGCCAAACAGCGCTGAAGCCGCCCAGGTCAGATGTGCTGGCTGCATCAGTGGTGCACCAGGGACTGAACCCTCCTGCTCCAGCGGCTGGTGGCAGTTGTGGAGAACTGGGCATCACTGAAGCAGGCATGGGAGGTGCAGGAGCTGTCCTGGCGGGAGGAAGATGTCGTCCTGGAGACCACCTGGGAAGAGGTAAGGGACAGGGCACAGCAGGAGCATTGGGCCCTAGTGGAAGCCCTGGAGCAGCACCATGTGGAGCTGCTTCAGCAGCAACTGGCCAGCCAGGGCCAACCACTGGAGGCCATATCCAGGCCCCACCACACCTGGCCCCCAGCCCTGGCCCTGCAGGGCCCGAGTCCTGCCCTCCACCCCACAGCAGGCCCCTGCCTGGGCCTAGGAGGAGGAGCTCCACTGCCTCCCGACTGCAGGACCTCTTGGCATTCACTATGCTCCCCAGACCTGTGTAGGACCTGTCCATGGCCAGGGTACTGGCTGCCTACCACCAGGCTCTGAGGCCTGGGTGCCCCCACCACACAGCCCCCCAGTCCAGGACTCAAAGAAAGACTGAGACCCATGTACATAGTTTTCAGTTTGGGGGAAAGGTTTTTTATTGGTGGGTAGAGAGGGTGATGGAGAGGCTCTGTGTGTTGGGGAGGGGAAAAGAAGGCTTGGTTGAGAAGGGAAGTTGGGAATGGGGGCGGGGGTTGTCAGGGAATAAAAGTTTTCATAGCAAATATGCATGTCCTGGAGTGGTGCTGGAGGGTCGGCAGGGGGTACGGTGTGTGTGGGTGGCAGAGCAGGTGGGTGTTGGCGGGGATGGCCAGGTACTTCTCTGTGTCCTGACACTTCAGGCAGGGCTGGAGCTGGTGCAGCAGGTCTTCAGAGGTGGCCTAGGTCATCTGCACTGTGTCAGCCCACTGGTCATCATCCCATTCCTGCAGCAGAACATGCTGCCACCAGTCCTGGCTGGGGCAGTGGGCCCAGAGGTGGCAGGGCTGGTGGGACAGGAGGGTGACAGTGGTCCTGGAGATGGCATCCTGGAGCCCATGGTTGCCATGGCTGGCAGCAGCAGCTGCGTGGCGGCCCAGGACCCTGGAAGGCAATGCACCAGTCACCAAGCAGGTGGCCAGAGAGGGTGGGAGAGGCTGGTGGCACAAGGTGGTTGAGCTCCAGGTGCTCAGAACAGTGGTGGGTGAACAGGACAGCTGTGGCAGCCCTGAGGAGTGGGGGACCCTGTCCCTGAGCTCCAGGGTCAGGAGCTGGGACAGCCAGGGCTGGGAAGCACAGCTGCCACAGAAGCAGGGCAGACACATGCTGCCTGTGTCTCTTCCATGCTGCTGCTCTGACACAGGAGGTGTCAGCCCAGAGGTCACAGTGTGGAGGGTGTGCTTTCAAGATGGCTGCCAAGTGCAGGCAGTGATGTTTCCAAAGGCTGGAGCTCCCCCCAGTGGCCACAGGGGCAGGCAGCAGGGCTGGAGCAACTTAGGACAGGTAGTCCCAAGTCCCAGCCCATGTAGATACCTGCCAAAAATGCTTAATGTGCATTAGCTTCATGCACATTGAATTCAAGGGCACTTAAATTCACATGTAGACCTGCCCTCAGAGAACCTTTTGGACTTCCCAGACTATACACTCTGCCAGAAGGAAGAATGCCTTCTTATTTCATAAAGTCCATGCAGTGTTGTTGCCCAAGATGCCTGCTTCAGATCACTTAACACAGAAATTACAATTTGATTGCACTTTGAATGTTCATTGGGTCATCAGTGTCCTAGAACAAGTCAGGTTTTTCTGTGGCTGAGTAAATGTTCTCTTTAATATAGTTCTTGTGTAAGAAAATTAATTTGTGGATTTTCAGGCTAGTAAGGACTATTTTGATAATTTATTCTGTTATGCTGCATAACAAGAATCATTGATTTGTTTGCCTGGTATTTCTTGTTCAATAGCTTGTGGTTGAACTATGGCATAACTTGCAGAAAGAGATCCAATTTATATATAGTAATTCCAAGTGATGGAGAATTTATTGCATCCCCAGGTAGTCTGCTCTCCTTTGCTAAAGATTTTCAGTTTCAGATATTGTCTCCCACAGAGGTACTTAATAGACCAAAGGGAAGTCACCTTTTACATTTCTCTCTGACAAGCTAAATATATTGAGTAGCTTTACTATCTGTGTATGAAATATGTTTTTCAGACCTGGAATTAGAAACCTGCATTGGAGCAGGATACTGCCAGGACCTGCTGGACTCAATGACATCTTGATAGGAATGAAAAATAAAAATTGTGTTGCAAGTGAGTTTGGGGGTAGGAAAAAAATTGCCGTATGGGAACAATCTTTATTTGATTATCCAAAAACTCTATTTCCAGCATGGAATGAAGTAGAATCTGGGTGGTTGTGAGTGGGTTTGGGAGGAAGATTAACAACAACAAAAAAAGCAATACAGGAGAGGGCAGGGTTTTTTAGGGAAGGGCAGGTAGTGTGTGTCGTGAATCAGAGCAGCCGCCGGCAGCCGCCTGACTCACACCGGAGTGTTTAGATTTAGAGCTCGGCAGGTAGTGATGGATGGAGTGGAATTAACCAGGCACAGACACGTGTAGGTTACAGGAGTTTGTTTACTTACGTCGCCTAGATAGTGATGGACGACGCAGGCGAGCCTTTGTTCCATTACAGCTTCGGTTATAGAGTTGAGTATACGCATATAACTTCGGTTACAGAGTCGAGTACACGCACGCAGTCAGGTTACAACGGGATAATGACGGACGTGGCGCCGGAACGAACGGTCGAGCTTGCAAGACTTTCTACGTCAATATTTTACGCTGACGTGGTGATTGATTGGGAATTGATCAATTTCCCAATTCTCTGGTGACGAGCAAAGGTGTTTCCTGTGAGATCCCCAGAGCTCTCCGACTTGGGCGGAAACCGTTAAACTATTTATAGGCAGAGGTGTTTGACATAGACATCCAATGACGGGCCGTTATGTGGAATCTTTAATTTTTGGCAGGTGGCAGCTCTTTGTCTCCTCAAGTTACAAGGTAGTGGGTTAGGTTTCTCTACCTGTTACGTGTGTGCTACGTGTGAGGAGCTTATGCTTATTTTTGGACCAATTATATATAGTTTTCCCCTAGCATTTTATTTCAGCTGACCAATTATCTACAGTACTCTGGCCGCGTTTTGTTTCAAGGAATTTTTGGCAGGGATGTCTTTTAACCCTTAATCGTCAAAATGAGGATGATTTGAATGGTATCTCTTGCTCAGTGGCATGGGCACAATTTAATTGGGTTGTGACAGTGCGATGGACAATGTAGTCCTGTATAACAGCCTACCTTGAGTTTCTATTGTATCTATTTATAGTATGCTTAGTTCAGGACAGCAATCCTGAAGCCAGTGTTTTAGTACTGGTCTTGAGTATCTCATATAGAGGTGGTCAAGTGCAAAGAGGTTTGTAAAAGTCTTCAAAAGTGTTTGTCAATGCTGTATGTATGGGCAATGGTAGATGAAAGTCACTGAAGGGAAGTCCAACATTCTTCTGCATATTAGAAAAAAAAATCAATTAAATAGACAAGTTGATGGGACCTAAATTAACTATAACCACGTAGAAAAAGCCCAAGACTCATTGAAGATATCAAAGAAAATATTAGCTCACTGTGTGGTAGAGATGAAAAAGCAAACAGGATTGGATTAAATAAAGGGTAGAGAATAATACTGGAGTGAGGTTATATAACTAAATTTATATAAAACTAAAAACTATAATGTCACTCTGTGAGTTTGGCAGGCCTCTGCACAACCATGTGGGAGTTGGATTGTCCTGAGCCAGCTTTATCTGCCACAATTGAAGGAAGATATCCTCGATTCCCTTGAATGATCTGAAGATCTTCCTGCTGGCTCAGACCCCGCTCTGGGGTCTTCTGTGGGGCTCCTTCTCCCCTACACCCCACCCCTTTCCTCTTGTTCTGATGGATTGTAGGCTGCACTTGAGTGTTCATCTCAGTTGATCAGAGCACTGCTGCGTGATGTCCCATCCGCACCCGCTGGCCATGTGGTACTGTGCTTAGAATGGAAAGGCTAACACAATGAAAATGAATAACTAAGCTTCACTCAGGATGGGCAGGGCAGGGCTCCATTGTCCCACACTGAGCTGTTCTCTCCTAAGCATTGGAGTTTTGTGGGGGAGGGGCTTTTTTTCTGTCTTCACCCCCTTTACTCCTCTCTCCTTTGATGCCCCTTGTTCTCAGGGCTCTCTACCGATGCATTTTGTGTGTGGGCTCTGAGTATGGGGCTGCTGGGATGTTATGAGGCACCCCCTTCCTCACTGAGCCCCAGGTAGCCCTTCCTCATGAGGGTTTGCCTGCACTCACGTGGACTTCAGCTGGGTGGGAGTTGCCTGGCCTGGGGGCTCCATGCCACACTGGGGCAAGAGCCCAGTCAGTCACTTGCCCCAGGTTGCCTTGGCCCTGAGGGCCAGGGCCAGCTTCCCCGATCTATGGGCCAATTGTGGTGTCCATGGTGGCAGTGACGGCAGCAGCAGTGGTGTCAGTGACTGCTGTGGTGTCTGCAGCAGCGGCATTGCAGCAGCGGTGTCTGTCACAGCAGCAGCAGTGGGCCTCCAGTCCCATGGGTAGTATTCAGTCCTGGCTTGGGTGCCCGGCATCCTCTGCCCCAGTCCCAGCCCCAATTCTGAGGTGCAGCTGCTGTGCCCTGCCTCAACCCAGGCCTAGCTTATTTGGCCACATGGCAACAGCTGTGCTGCATGCAGCCTGACCACCTGTGCTGCATGGATCGAGTGAGTCAGGTGGGGGCCTGCCACAGTGAGATTCACAAAGGAACTTTGGCATGGAGACACAGAGGACATGATCACCCTGTGATGGCAGTCTTCTCCAGCTATGATGGCTGCAAGCATACTTCAAACACCTGCTGTTGTTTGGACTTGTGATGCCACTCAGGGTGTCCCCAACAACTATTCTCAACCTTATTGAATACTGGGGTCTTGAGAGTGCTTGTGGACAGATGTCCCAGAGCAGCCTCACTGGTTCATTTCCAGATTTGGAATGGGTGAGTGGGAGTAGATGGGCAGGATATGCTTGGGAGCAGCCTAGCTAAGTTGCCACTGCACAGTAAACAACCCCTGAGTGTGCCTGTGCCTAAACTACTAGTCAGATGCCTAGGCTTGGGATTCAGAACACTGACACACTGAGCAAGAGGAACATATGAGCCATCCGTGGAAGAGAAGAGTGTTTGAAATCCCCAGCATTACTTGAGTGCCTGTATGATACAGGGATTCATGACCTGAAACCTAGATTTATGGCCTGTACCTAGATTTGTCCAAACCACAGTGTCCATGTACCCCAGCACTGGGGGAAATGCCCTGCCCATCTACACTTCCTGAAATCCTCCACCTCAGGAAGCTTGCTGGTCAGGTCACTTCAGGCTTGTCTTCAGTAGTTGCTCTCAGAGACTTTTAAATTGTTGGCCTGATTTAGTTATGGCCTACATAATCATGCCATTTTAGATATAGCAATCACTTATAACTTAATTACAACCTAATTTTGTCCAATATAGCCTATATACAACATTTCAGTTATTTTCAACTGTATGGAAAATTTAAAGTATCTGTGTTTTCAGTTATTAAGTTCAGTCAGGACAAAGGAAAGATTGACATATATACTAAATATCTCTAAGGAGCCCATATAGAATCAGCTTTAACTTAGAAATGAATTAATAGATTTACTTGTAATTTACTCTATGCCCAAAAAACAAGTGCTGTAAGTTTTTAAGAGGTATAGAGTATTTTTCGTGCAAAATACAGAGGCTGAGCCTTTGCATTCTGTGCAAAATTGAACTTTTGGTTAAAAACTAGCAAATTGCCTGTCATGAATGATTTGCCCGGGGGGGGGCAGAGCACCAGCACCCTG